>NW_026112754.1:0-65572 GCF_024323335.1 Lathyrus oleraceus | reverse complement strand
TTTATGAACTAACTTCTTGATATCATATATAAATCTCATAATAAATTAAATTTAACTTAATTCGCCTCTATAAAATTAATATTTAGAGAAATTGTAACACTATATAACTCTTCAGAGACTGTGTCTTTCCAATGATAATTATATTCAAAAGGTGTATTTATAATTGACAAGATGTATATATATTTATATTTTATTCTTGTTTCGTTGTTCTTATGAGCTTCACTAAATACACTCAATTCTTTCAAAATAAAGGGTTTAAAAACACGTTCCGATAACGGGGCTCGTTATCTCTGATATAAATGAATGTAACTTTCTTAATGTAACAAAAATTAATAGTACTAGTATAAAAAAAGTAATAGTACTTTTCAAATTTTATTTAGTAGTGAAAACGTGTCCTTTAAAAATAAAAGGGTTGTCATAAAATAACATATACAACTAAAACATATTTTATGAATGATAAAAAACATTCGATAAAGTATAATAGTTGAGATTTCATAACATTAGATGAAATTAGTTGGGATAGTCATGTAATGCATACATTTTATGGGTACATGTCATGTCACACTTAATAGCAAGTTGGTTAGCGGATGCATTTATCAATGCACTATGGTAATTGCATGATGGTGGTTTCCTACTTGTATTTTGTGAGTCTTTAGGGCGTTGGAAGGGTGTGAGCTTAGCCTATAAAACAAAAAAAAAGAAATTAAGTTTTTGTGAATATAAATTTCAACCTATTAATTATGGTTAAATTATTTTCATTTTTAAGTTCTTGAATTATGTTTTCTTTATATATAATAAGTTGTTTAAGTCATATCAATATGTATCCATCATTTTATTTACGATGCTCTTTTTATCTATTTTTTCTCACTATTTTATAAT
The DNA here is from genome assembly GCF_024323335.1 of Lathyrus oleraceus. Classification (NCBI taxonomy): domain Eukaryota; kingdom Viridiplantae; phylum Streptophyta; class Magnoliopsida; order Fabales; family Fabaceae; genus Lathyrus; species Lathyrus oleraceus. The sequence goes on along the minus strand of NW_026112754.1, from coordinate 64,693 downwards.
TTCATGAGAATTTAGGAGATTACGTAAACTTTTATGCATGATTATTTTTGTAAACTTTGAAATATTTAGAATATTCAGGAGGAAATTACTTGCATAAAAATTTAAAGTATCTATATTACATTTTTTTATTTAGTTTAGTTTTTAAATATCTGTCACCATATAGTTTTTTTGTAATTATTTTAAGATAATTTGCTATTGCAATTTGTTTGTTATTATAACGAGTGTCATAAGACATATTAAAAATCTTTTATATTTATTGGTTATAATAAGTTCATATTTTAACCTGATCACAATATAATAGAAATAATTTAAAATACTTTTAATATGATGCTTCAAAGATGAACATTAAAAAATATGAACAAAGGAAAAACACTTTCACAACCTAGTTTCAAAACTATTAAAAATTCATAATCAATATGATTATTATCACCTTCATTACTATATGCTCATAAAATTTATTGTTATTCATTATTATCTTTATGAGACAATATTTTATCTTTTGGGGTGAGATAGAAGACAAAAATTTCGATGAAATTTCAATCATCTCTTGTTTGTTATGTAGTTGCCTCGTCAGCTATTCTCTTGTCTTAGTGTTTAAAACATATATTTTATTTCGAAAAAGGGTATAAAATAAGTAAGTCATTCTACCAATGTTGATTTGGCATACTTAACATAGTCACCTTGAGAAGGCTACTTTGTAAACAAATACATCAAAAGTAGCTAAGTAATATGTATATGTATATGTCATTTTATTTCAAAAGACATGCACTCGGAGTGTTTCAACCCCTTCCTATCTTGTTCAAAGCAAACTCAGTCTTTTGCCTAGTATCCATCTAATAGGTTTCATGTTTCTAATAAAAGTAACTCTACGTTATTTTACAATCTGTTTTGCCTTTCATAACTTTAACCCATCTTTGTCTATATAAAATGTCATATTCTTTATTTCGTTTTTTCATGGTCATTTTTTTAAAACAACATATTAAGATATCAATAATACATTATATTTTAGAATTTTATATAAAAAAAAACTTAAATATCATACATTACAGTTTAAGTGAATAAATTTATCATAAAAAAAACTATCAAATCAATATTGTTAATGTTATAATTTAGGATCTTATTCAAAATAATAACATTAACAAATCAATAATGTTAGTGTTACTATTTAGAATCTTTTTCTAATAATTTCAAGTGACGTCTGTATGTACTTAGCAATAGAATTAGAATTTGGCATGAAATATGGTTTGATACTAACTTCTTGATATCATATATAAATCTCATAATAAAATGAAATTTAACTTAATTCGCCTCTATAAAATTAATATTTAAGAGAAATAGTGTAACACCTATAAACTCTCAGACTGTGTCTTTCCAATGATAAATTATTCAAAAGGTGTATTTATATAAATTGACAAGATGTATAATATTTTATATTTTATTCTTGTTTCGTTTGTTCTTATGAGCTTCACTAAATACACTCAATTCTTTCAAAATAAAGGGTTTTAAAAACCGTTCCGAATAACGGGGCTCGTTATCTCTGATATAAATGAATGTAACTTTCTTAATGTAACAAAAATAATAGTACTAGTATAAAAAAAGTAATAGTACTTTTCAAATTTTATTTAGTAGTGAAAACGTGTCCTTTAAAAATAAAGGGTTGTCATAAAAAAACATATACAAACTAAAACATATTTTATGAATGATAAAAAACATTCGATAAAGTATAATTAGTTGAGATTTCATAACATTAGATGAAATTAGTTGGGATAGTCATGTAATGCATACATTTTATGGGTACATGTCATGTCACACTTAATAGCAAGTTGGTTAGCGGATGCATTTATCAATGCACTATGGTAATTGCATGATGGTTTTCCTTGTTGATTTTGTTAGGGGCGTTGGAAGGGGTGCTTAGCCTATAAAACAAAAAAAAAGAAATTAAGTTTTTCGTGAAATATAAATTTCAACCTATTAATTATGGTTAAATTATTTTCATTTTAAGTTCTTGAATTATGTTTTCTTTTATATATAAATAAGTTGTTTAAGTCATATCAATATGTATCCATCATTTTATTTACGATGCTCTTTTCTATATTATTTTCTCACTATTTTATAATTTCATGAGAATTTAGGAGATTACGTAAACTTTTATGCATGATTATTTTTTGTAAACTTTGAAATATTTAGAATATTCAGGAGGAATTACTTGCATAAAATTTAAAGTATCTATATTACATTTTATTATTTAGTTTTAGTTTTTAAATATCTGTCAACCATATAGTTTTTTTGTAATTATTTTAAGATAAATTTGCTATTGCAATTTGTTTGTTATTATAACGAGTGTCATAAGACATATTAAAAATCTTTTATATTTATTGGTTAGTAATAGAGTTCATATTTTAACCTGATCACAATATAATAGAAATAATTTAAAATACTTTTAATATGATGCTTCAAAGATGAACATTAAAAAAATATGAACAAAAGGAAAAACACTTTCACAACCTAGTTTCAAAACTATAAAAATTCATAATCAATATGATTATTATCACCTTCATTACTATATGCTCATAAAATTTATTGTTATTCATTATTATCTTTATGAGACAATATTTTTATTTTTGGGGTGAGATAGAAGACAAAAATTTCGATGAAATTTCAATCATCTCTTGTTTGTTATGTAGTTGCCTCGTCAGCATATTCTCTGTCTTAGTGTTTAAAACATATATTTTTTTTCGAAAAAGGGTATAAATAAGTAAGTCATTCTACCAATGTTGATTTGGCATACTTAACATAGTCACCTTGAGAAGGCTACTTTGTTAAACAAATACATCAAAAGTAGCTAAGTAATATGTATATGTATATGTCATTTTATTTCAAAAGACATGCACTCGGAGTGTTTTCAACCCCTTCCTATCTTGTTCAAAGCAAACTCAGTTCTTTTTGCCTAGTATCCATCTAATAGGTTTCATGTTTCTAATAAAAGTAACTCTACGTTATTTTTACAATCTGTTTTGCCTTTCATAACTTTAACCCATCTTTGTCTATATAAAATGTCATATTCTTTATTTGTTTTTTTCATGGTCATTTTTTTAAAAACACATATTAAGATATCAATACATTATATTTAGAATTTTATGTATAAAAAAAAACTTAAATATCAATACATTACAGTTTAAGTGAATAAATTTATCATAAAAAAACTATCAAATCAATATTGTTAATGTTATAATTTAGGATCTTATTCAAAATAATAACATTAACAAATCAATAATGTTTGTTACTATTTAGAATCTTTTTCTAATAATTTCAAGTGACGTCTGTATGTACTTAAGCAATAGAATTAGAATTTGGCATGAATATGGTTTATGATACTAACTTCTTGATATCATATATAAATCTCATAATAAATTAAAATTTAACTTAATTCGCCTCTATAAAATTAATATTTAAGAGAAAGAGTGTAACACTATATAAACTCTTCAGAGACTGTGTCTTTCCAATGATAAATTATATTCAAAAGGTGTATTTATATAAATGACAAGATGTATAATATATTTTATATTTTATTCTTGTTCGTTTGTTCTTATGAGCTTCACTAAATACACTCAATTCTTTCAAAATAAAGGGTTTTAAAAACACGTTCCGAATAACGGGGCTCGTTATCTCTGATATAAATGAATGTAACTTTCTTAATGTAACAAAAATTAATAGTACTAGTATAAAAAAAGTAATAGTACTTTTCAAATTTTATTTAGTAGTGAAAACGTGTCCTTTAAAAATAAAAGGGTTGTCATAAAATAACATATACAAACTAAAACATATTTTATGAATGATAAAAAAACATTCGATAAAGTATAATTAGTTGAGATTTCATAACATTAGATGAAATTAGTTGGGATAGTCATGTAATGCATACATTTTATGGGTACATGTCATGTCACACTTAATAGCAAGTTGGTTAGCGGATGCATTTATCAATGCACTATGGTAATTGCATGATGGTGGTTTCCTACTTGTATTTTGTGAGTCTTTAGGGCGTTGGAAGGGTTGTGAGCTTAGCCTATAAAACAAAAAAAAAAGAATTAAGTTTTTCGTGAAATATAAATTTCAACCTATTAATTATGGTTAAATTATTTTCATTTTTAAGTTCTTGATTATGTTTTCTTTTATATATAATAAGTTGTTTAAGTCATATCAATATGTATCCATCATTTTATTTACGATGCTCTTTTTCTATTATTTTTCTCACTATTTTATAATTTCATGAGAATTTAGGAGATTACGTAAAACTTTTATGCATGATTATTTTTTGGTAAACTTTGAAATATTTAGAATATTCAGGAGGAAATTACTTGCATAAAAATTTAAAGTATCTATATTACATTTTTATTATTTAGTTTAGTTTTTAAATATCTGTCAACCATATAGTTTTTTTGTAATTATTTTAAGATAAATTTGCTATTGCAATTTGTTTGTTATTATAACGAGTGTCATAAGACATATTAAAAATCTTTTATATTTATTGGTTAGTAATAGAGTTCATATTTTACCTGATCACAATATAATAGAAATAATTTAAAATACTTTTAATATGATGCTTCAAAGATGAACATTAAAAAAATATGAACAAAAGGAAAAACACTTTCACAACCTAGTTTCAAAACTATTAAAAATTCATAATCAATATGATTATTATCACCTTCATTACTATATGCTCATAAAATTTATTGTTATTCATTATTATCTTTATGAGACAATATTTATCTTTTGGGTGAGATAGAAGACAAAATTTCGATGAAATTTCAATCATCTCTTGTTTGTTATGTAGTTGCCTCGTCAGCATATTCTCTTGTCTTAGTGTTTAAAACATATATTTTATTTCGAAAAAAGGGTATAAAATAAGTAAGTCATTCTACCAATGTTGATTTGGCATACTTAACATAGTCACCTTGAGAAGGCTACTTTGTTAAACAAATACATCAAAAGTAGCTAAGTAATATGTATATGTATATGTCATTTTATTTCAAAAGACATGCACTCGGAGTGTTTCAACCCCTTCCTATCTTGTTCAAAGCAAACTCAGTTCTTTTGCCTAGTATCCATCTAATAGGTTTCATGTTTCTAATAAAAGTAACTCTACGTTATTTTTACAATCTGTTTTGCCTTTCATAACTTTAACCCATCTTTGTCTATATAAAATGTCATATTCTTTATTTCGTTTTTTCATGGTCATTTTTTTAAAACAACATATTAAGATATCAATACATTATATTTTAGAATTTATGTATAAAAAAAAAACTTAAATATCAATACATTACAGTTTAAGTGAATAAAATTTATCATAAAAAAACTATCAAATCAATATTGTTTATGTTATAATTTAGGAACTTATTCAAAATAATAACATTAACAAATCAATAATGTTAGTGTTACTATTTAGAATCTTTTTCTAATAATTTCAAGTGACGTCTGTATGTACTTAAGCAATAGAATTAGAATTTGGCATGAAATATGGTTTATGATACTAACTTCTTGATATCATATATAAATCTCATAATAAATTAAAATTAACTTAATTCGCCTCTATAAAATTAATATTTAAGAGAAAGAGTGTAACACTATATAAACTCTTCAGAGACTGTGTCTTTCCAATGATAATTATATTCAAAAGGTGTATTTATATAAATTGACAAGATGTATAATATATTTTATATTTTATTCTTGTTTCGTTTGTTCTTATGAGCTTCACTAAATACACTCAATTCTTTCAAAATAAAGGGTTTTAAAAACACGTTCCGAATAACGGGGCTCGTTATCTCTGATATAAATGAATGTAACTTTCTTAATGTAACAAAAATTAATAGTACTAGTATAAAAAAGTAATAGTACTTTTCAAATTTTATTTAGTAGTGAAAACATGTCCTTTAAAAATAAAAGGGTTGTCATAAAATAACATATACAAACTAAAATATTTTATGAATGAAAAAAAAACATTCGATAAAGTATAATTAGTTGAGATTTCATAACATTAGATGAAATTAGTTGGGATAGTCATGTAATGCATACATTTTATGGGTACATGTCATGTCACACTTAATAGCAAGTTGGTTAGCGGATGCATTTATCAATGCACTATGGTAATTGCATGATGGTGGTTTCCTACTTGTATTTTGTGAGTCTTTAGGGCGTTGGAAGGGTTGTGAGCTTAGCCTATAAAACAAAAAAAAAAGAAATTAAGTTTTTCGTGAAATATAAATTTCAACCTATTAATTATGGTTAAATTATTTTCATTTTTAAGTTCTTGAATTATGTTTTCTTTTATATATATAATAAGTTGTTTAAGTCATATCAATATGTATCCATCATTTTATTTACGATGCTCTTTTTCTATTATTTTTCTCACTATTTTATAATTTCATGAGAATTTAGGAGATTACGTAAACTTTTATGCATGATTATTTTTTGTAAACTTTGAAATATTTAGAATATTCAGGAGGAAATTACTTGCATAAAAATTTAAAGTATCTATATTACATTTTTATTATTTAGTTTAGTTTTTAAATATCTGTCAACCATATAGTTTTTTGTAATTATTTTAAGATAAATTTGCTATTGCAATTTGTTTGTTATTATAACGAGTGTCATAAGACATATTAAAAATCTTTTATATTTATTGGTTAGTAATAGAGTTCATATTTTAACCTGATCACAATATAATAGAAATAATTTAAAATACTTTTAATATGATGCTTCAAAGATGAACATTAAAAAAATATGAACAAAGGAAAAACACTTTCACAACCTAGTTTCAAAACTATTAAAAATTCATAATCAATATGATTATTATCACCTTCATTACTATATGCTCATAAAATTTATTGTTATTCATTATTATCTTTATGAGACAATATTTTATCTTTTGGGGTGAGATAGAAGACAAAAATTTCGATGAAATTTCAATCATCTCTTGTTTGTTATGTAGTTGCCTCGTCAGCATATTCTCTTGTCTTAGTGTTTAAAACATATATTTTATTTCGAAAAAAGGGTATAAAATAAGTAAGTCATTCTACCAATGTTGATTTGGCATACTTAACATAGTCACCTTGAGAAGGCTACTTTGTTAAACAAATACATCAAAAGTAGCTAAGTAATATGTATATGTATATGTCATTTTATTTCAAAAGACATGCACTCGGAGTGTTTCAACCCCTTCCTATCTTGTTCAAAGCAAACTCAGTTCTTTTGCCTAGTATCCATCTAATAGGTTTCATGTTTCTAATAAAAGTAACTCTACGTTATTTTTACAATCTGTTTTGCCTTTCATAACTTTAACCCATCTTTGTCTATATAAAATGTCATATTCTTTATTTCGTTTTTTCATGGTCATTTTTTTAAAACAACATATTAAGATATCAATACATTATATTTTAGAATTTTATGTATAAAAAAAAAACTTAAATATCAATACATTACAGTTTAAGTGAATAAAATTTATCATAAAAAAAACTATCAAATCAATATTGTTAATGTTATAATTTAGGATCTTATTCAAAATAATAACATTAACAAATCAATAATGTTAGTGTTACTATTTAGAATCTTTTCTAATAATTTCAAGTGACGTCTGTATGTACTTAAGCAATAGAATTAGAATTTGGCATGAAATATGGTTTATGATACTAACTTCTTGATATCATATATAAATCTCATAATAAAATTAAAATTTAACTTAATTCGCCTATAAAATTAATATTTAAGAGAAAGAGTGTAACACTATATAAACTCTTCAGAGACTGTGTCTTTCCAATGATAAATTATATTCAAAAGGTGTATTTATATAAATTGACAAGATGTATATATATTTTATATTTTATTCTTGTTTCGTTTGTTCTTATGAGCTTCACTAAATACACTCAATTCTTTCAAAATAAAGGGTTTTAAAAACACGTTCCGAATAACGGGGCTCGTTATCTCTGATATAAATGAATGTAACTTTCTTAATGTAACAAAAATTAATAGTACTAGTATAAAAAAGTAATAGTACTTTTCAAATTTTATTTAGTAGTGAAAACGTGTCCTTTAAAAATAAAAGGGTTGTCATAAAATAACATATACAAACTAAAACATATTTTATGAATGATAAAAAAACATTCGATAAAGTATAATTAGTTGAGATTTCATAACATTAGATGAAATTAGTTGGGATAGTCATGTAATGCATACATTTTATGGGTACATGTCATGTCACACTTAATAGCAAGTTGGTTAGCGGATGCATTTATCAATGCACTATGGTAATTGCATGATGGTGGTTTCCTACTTGTATTTTGTGAGTCTTTAGGGCGTTGGAAGGGTTGTGAGCTTAGCCTATAAAACAAAAAAAAAGAAATTAAGTTTTTCGTGAAATATAAATTTCAACCTATTAATTATGGTTAAATTATTTTCATTTTTAAGTTCTTGAATTATGTTTTCTTTTATATATAATAAGTTGTTTAAGTCATATCAATATGTATCCATCATTTTATTTACGATGCTCTTTTTCTATTATTTTCTCACTATTTTATAATTTCATGAGAATTTAGGAGATTACGTAAAACTTTTATGCATGATTATTTTTTGTAAACTTTGAAATATTTAGAATATTCAGGAGGAAATTACTTGCATAAAAATTTAAAGTATCTATATTACATTTTTATTATTTAGTTTAGTTTTTAAATATCTGTCAACCATATAGTTTTTTTGTAATTATTTTAAGATAAATTTGCTATTGCAATTTGTTTGTTATTATAACGAGTGTCATAAGACATATTAAAAATCTTTTATATTTATTGGTTAGTAATAGAGTTCATATTTTAACCTGATCACAATATAATAGAAATAATTTAAAATACTTTAATATGATGCTTCAAAGATGAACATTAAAAAAAATATGAACAAAAGGAAAAACACTTTCACAACCTAGTTTCAAAACTATTAAAAATTCATAATCAATATGATTATTATCACCTTCATTACTATATGCTCATAAAATTTATTGTTATTCATTATTATCTTTATGAGACAATATTTTATCTTTTGGGGTGAGATAGAAGACAAAAATTTCGATGAAATTTCAATCATCTCTTGTTTGTTATGTAGTTGCCTCGTCAGCATATTCTCTTGTCTTAGTGTTTAAAACATATATTTTATTTCGAAAAAAGGGTATAAAATAAGTAAGTCATTCTACCAATGTTGATTTGGCATACTTAACATAGTCACCTTGAGAAGGCTACTTTGTTAAACAAATACATCAAAAGTAGCTAAGTAATATGTATATGTATATGTCATTTTATTTCAAAAGACATGCACTCGGAGTGTTTCAACCCCTTCCTATCTTGTTCAAAGCAAACTCAGTTCTTTTGCCTAGTATCCATCTAATAGGTTTCATGTTTCTAATAAAAGTAACTCTACGTTATTTTTACAATCTGTTTTGCCTTTCATAACTTTAACCCATCTTTGTCTATATAAAATGTCATATTCTTTATTTCGTTTTTTCATGGTCATTTTTTTAAAACAACATATTAAGATATCAATACATTATATTTTAGAATTTTATGTATAAAAAAAAACTTAAATATCAATACATTACAGTTTAAGTGAATAAAATTTATCATAAAAAAAACTATCAAATCAATATTGTTAATGTTATAATTTAGGATCTTATTCAAAATAATAACATTAACAAATCAATAATGTTAGTGTTACTATTTAGAATCTTTTTCTAATAATTTCAAGTGACGTCTGTATGTACTTAAGCAATAGAATTAGAATTTGGCATGAAATATGGTTTATGATACTAACTTCTTGATATCATATATAAATCTCATAATAAAATTAAAATTTAACTTAATTCGCCTCTATAAAATTAATATTTAAGAGAAAGAGTGTAACACCATATAAACTCTTCAGAGACTGTGTCTTTCCAATGATAAATTATATTCAAAAGGTGTATTTATATAAATTGACAAGATGTATAATATATTTTATATTTTATTCTTGTTTCGTTTGTTCTTATGAGCTTCACTAAATACACTCAATTCTTTCAAAATAAAGGGTTTTAAAAACACGTTCCGAATAACGGGGCTCGTTATCTCTGATATAAATGAATGTAACTTTCTTAATGTAACAAAAATTAATAGTACTAGTATAAAAAAAGTAATAGTACTTTTCAAATTTTATTTAGTAGTGAAAACGTGTCCTTTAAAAATAAAAGGGTTGTCATAAAATAACATATACAAACTAAAACATATTTTATGAATGATAAAAAAACATTCGATAAAGTATAATTAGTTGAGATTTCATAACATTAGATGAAATTAGTTGGGATAGTCATGTAATGCATACATTTTATGGGTACATGTCATGTCACACTTAATAGCAAGTTGGTTAGCGGATGCATTTATCAATGCACTATGGTAATTGCATGATGGTGGTTTCCTACTTGTATTTTGTGAGTCTTTAGGGCGTTGGAAGGGTTGTGAGCTTAGCCTATAAAACAAAAAAAAAGAAATTAAGTTTTTCGTGAAATATAAATTTCAACCTATTAATTATGGTTAAATTATTTTCATTTTTAAGTTCTTGAATTATGTTTTCTTTTATATATAATAAGTTGTTTAAGTCATATCAATATGTATCCATCATTTTATTTACGATGCTCTTTTTCTATTATTTTTCTCACTATTTTATAATTTCATGAGAATTTAGGAGATTACGTAAAACTTTTATGCATGATTATTTTTTGTAAACTTTGAAATATTTAGAATATTCAGGAGGAAATTACTTGCATAAAAATTTAAAGTATCTATATTACATTTTTATTATTTAGTTTAGTTTTTAAATATCTGTCAACCATATAGTTTTTTTGTAATTATTTTAAGATAAATTTGCTATTGCAATTTGTTTGTTATTATAACGAGTGTCATAAGACATATTAAAAATCTTTTATATTTATTGGTTAGTAATAGAGTTCATATTTTAACCTGATCACAATATAATAGAAATAATTTAAAATACTTTTAATATGATGCTTCAAAGATGAACATTAAAAAAAATATGAACAAAAGGAAAAACACTTTCACAACCTAGTTTCAAAACTATTAAAAATTCATAATCAATATGATTATTATCACCTTCATTACTATATGCTCATAAAATTTATTGTTATTCATTATTATCTTTATGAGACAATATTTTATCTTTTGGGGTGAGATAGAAGACAAAAATTTCGATGAAATTTCAATCATCTCTTGTTTGTTATGTAGTTGCCTCGTCAGCATATTCTCTTGTCTTAGTGTTTAAAACATATATTTTATTTCGAAAAAAGGGTATAAAATAAGTAAGTCATTCTACCAATGTTGATTTGGCATACTTAACATAGTCACCTTGAGAAGGCTACTTTGTTAAACAAATACATCAAAAGTAGCTAAGTAATATGTATATGTATATGTCATTTTATTTCAAAAGACATGCACTCGGAGTGTTTCAACCCCTTCCTATCTTGTTCAAAGCAAACTCAGTTCTTTTGCCTAGTATCCATCTAATAGGTTTCATGTTTCTAATAAAAGTAACTCTACGTTATTTTTACAATCTGTTTTGCCTTTCATAACTTTAACCCATCTTTGTCTATATAAAATGTCATATTCTTTATTTCGTTTTTTCATGGTCATTTTTTTAAAACAACATATTAAGATATCAATACATTATATTTTAGAATTTTATGTATAAAAAAAAACTTAAATATCAATACATTACAGTTTAAGTGAATAAAATTTATCATAAAAAAAACTATCAAATCAATATTGTTAATGTTATAATTTAGGATCTTATTCAAAATAATAACATTAACAAATCAATAATGTTAGTGTTACTATTTAGAATCTTTTTCTAATAATTTCAAGTGACGTCTGTATGTACTTAAGCAATAGAATTAGAATTTGGCATGAAATATGGTTTATGATACTAACTTCTTGATATCATATATAAATCTCATAATAAAATTAAAATTTAACTTAATTCGCCTCTATAAAATTAATATTTAAGAGAAAGAGTGTAACACCATATAAACTCTTCAGAGACTGTGTCTTTCCAATGATAAATTATATTCAAAAGGTGTATTTATATAAATTGACAAGATGTATAATATATTTTATATTTTATTCTTGTTTCGTTTGTTCTTATGAGCTTCACTAAATACACTCAATTCTTTCAAAATAAAGGGTTTTAAAAACACGTTCCGAATAACGGGGCTCGTTATCTCTGATATAAATGAATGTAACTTTCTTAATGTAACAAAATTAATAGTACTAGTATAAAAAAGTAATAGTACTTTTCAAATTTTATTTAGTAGTGAAAACGTGTCCTTTAAAAATAAAAGGGTTGTCATAAAATAACATATACAAACTAAAACATATTTTATGAATGATAAAAAAACATTCGATAAAGTATAATTAGTTGAGATTTCATAACATTAGATGAAATTAGTTGGGATAGTCATGTAATGCATACATTTTATGGGTACATGTCATGTCACACTTAATAGCAAGTTGGTTAGCGGATGCATTTATCAATGCACTATGGTAATTGCATGATGGTGGTTTCCTACTTGTATTTTGTGAGTCTTTAGGGCGTTGGAAGGGTTGTGAGCTTAGCCTATAAAACAAAAAAAAAGAAATTAAGTTTTTCGTGAAATATAAATTTCAACCTATTAATTATGGTTAAATTATTTTCATTTTTAAGTTCTTGAATTATGTTTTCTTTTATATATATAATAAGTTGTTTAAGTCATATCAATATGTATCCATCATTTTATTTACGATGCTCTTTTTCTATTATTTTTCTCACTATTTTATAATTTCATGAGAATTTAGGAGATTACGTAAAACTTTTATGCATGATTATTTTTTGTAAACTTTGAAATATTTAGAATATTCAGGAGGAAATTACTTGCATAAAAATTTAAAGTATCTATATTACATTTTTATTATTTAGTTTAGTTTTTAAATATCTGTCAACCATATAGTTTTTTTGTAATTATTTTAAGATAAATTTGCTATTGCAATTTGTTTGTTATTATAACGAGTGTCATAAGACATATTAAAAATCTTTTATATTTATTGGTTAGTAATAGAGTTCATATTTTAACCTGATCACAATATAATAGAAATAATTTAAAATACTTTTAATATGATGCTTCAAAGTCCCCCTCCCCCCCCCCCCCCCCCCCGCGCCGCACACCCACCCATGAACATTAAAAAAAATATGAACAAAAGGAAAAACACTTTCACAACCTAGTTTCAAAACTATTAAAAATTCATAATCAATATGATTATTATCACCTTCATTACTATATGCTCATAAAATTTATTGTTATTCATTATTATCTTTATGAGACAATATTTTATCTTTTGGGGTGAGATAGAAGACAAAAATTTCGATGAAATTTCAATCATCTCTTGTTTGTTATGTAGTTGCCTCGTCAGCATATTCTCTTGTCTTAGTGTTTAAAACATATATTTTATTTCGAAAAAAGGGTATAAAATAAGTAAGTCATTCTACCAATGTTGATTTGGCATACTTAACATAGTCACCTTGAGAAGGCTACTTTGTTAAACAAATACATCAAAAGTAGCTAAGTAATATGTATATGTATATGTCATTTTATTTCAAAAGACATGCACTCGGAGTGTTTCAACCCCTTCCTATCTTGTTCAAAGCAAACTCAGTTCTTTTGCCTAGTATCCATCTAATAGGTTTCATGTTTCTAATAAAAGTAACTCTACGTTATTTTTACAATCTGTTTTGCCTTTCATAACTTTAACCCATCTTTGTCTATATAAAATGTCATATTCTTTATTTCGTTTTTTCATGGTCATTTTTTTAAAACAACATATTAAGATATCAATACATTATATTTTAGAATTTTATGTATAAAAAAAAACTTAAATATCAATACATTACAGTTTAAGTGAATAAAATTTATCATAAAAAAAACTATCAAATCAATATTGTTAATGTTATAATTTAGGATCTTATTCAAAATAATAACATTAACAAATCAATAATGTTAGTGTTACTATTTAGAATCTTTTTCTAATAATTTCAAGTGACGTCTGTATGTACTTAAGCAATAGAATTAGAATTTGGCATGAAATATGGTTTATGATACTAACTTCTTGATATCATATATAAATCTCATAATAAAATTAAAATTTAACTTAATTCGCCTCTATAAAATTAATATTTAAGAGAAAGAGTGTAACACCATATAAACTCTTCAGAGACTGTGTCTTTCCAATGATAAATTATATTCAAAAGGTGTATTTATATAAATTGACAAGATGTATATATATTTTATATTTTATTCTTGTTTCGTTTGTTCTTATGAGCTTCACTAAATACACTCAATTCTTTCAAAATAAAGGGTTTTAAAAACACGTTCCGAATAACGGGGCTCGTTATCTCTGATATAAATGAATGTAACTTTCTTAATGTAACAAAAATTAATAGTACTAGTATAAAAAAAGTAATAGTACTTTTCAAATTTTATTTAGTAGTGAAAACGTGTCCTTTAAAAATAAAAGGGTTGTCATAAAATAACATATACAAACTAAAACATATTTTATGAATGATAAAAAAACATTCGATAAAGTATAATTAGTTGAGATTTCATAACATTAGATGAAATTAGTTGGGATAGTCATGTAATGCATACATTTTATGGGTACATGTCATGTCACACTTAATAGCAAGTTGGTTAGCGGATGCATTTATCAATGCACTATGGTAATTGCATGATGGTGGTTTCCTACTTGTATTTTGTGAGTCTTTAGGGCGTTGGAAGGGTTGTGAGCTTAGCCTATAAAACAAAAAAAAAGAAATTAAGTTTTTCGTGAAATATAAATTTCAACCTATTAATTATGGTTAAATTATTTTCATTTTTAAGTTCTTGAATTATGTTTTCTTTTATATATATAATAAGTTGTTTAAGTCATATCAATATGTATCCATCATTTTATTTACGATGCTCTTTTTCTATTATTTTTCTCACTATTTTATAATTTCATGAGAATTTAGGAGATTACGTAAAACTTTTATGCATGATTATTTTTTGTAAACTTTGAAATATTTAGAATATTCAGGAGGAAATTACTTGCATAAAAATTTAAAGTATCTATATTACATTTTTATTATTTAGTTTAGTTTTTAAATATCTGTCAACCATATAGTTTTTTTGTAATTATTTTAAGATAAATTTGCTATTGCAATTTGTTTGTTATTATAACGAGTGTCATAAGACATATTAAAAATCTTTTATATTTATTGGTTAGTAATAGAGTTCATATTTTAACCTGATCACAATATAATAGAAATAATTTAAAATACTTTTAATATGATGCTTCAAAGATGAACATTAAAAAAAATATGAACAAAAGGAAAAACACTTTCACAACCTAGTTTCAAAACTATTAAAAATTCATAATCAATATGATTATTATCACCTTCATTACTATATGCTCATAAAATTTATTGTTATTCATTATTATCTTTATGAGACAATATTTTATCTTTTGGGGTGAGATAGAAGACAAAAATTTCGATGAAATTTCAATCATCTCTTGTTTGTTATGTAGTTGCCTCGTCAGCATATTCTCTTGTCTTAGTGTTTAAAACATATATTTTATTTCGAAAAAAGGGTATAAAATAAGTAAGTCATTCTACCAATGTTGATTTGGCATACTTAACATAGTCACCTTGAGAAGGCTACTTTGTTAAACAAATACATCAAAAGTAGCTAAGTAATATGTATATGTATATGTCATTTTATTTCAAAAGACATGCACTCGGAGTGTTTCAACCCCTTCCTATCTTGTTCAAAGCAAACTCAGTTCTTTTGCCTAGTATCCATCTAATAGGTTTCATGTTTCTAATAAAAGTAACTCTACGTTATTTTTACAATCTGTTTTGCCTTTCATAACTTTAACCCATCTTTGTCTATATAAAATGTCATATTCTTTATTTCGTTTTTTCATGGTCATTTTTTTAAAACAACATATTAAGATATCAATACATTATATTTTAGAATTTTATGTATAAAAAAAAAACTTAAATATCAATACATTACAGTTTAAGTGAATAAAATTTATCATAAAAAAAACTATCAAATCAATATTGTTAATGTTATAATTTAGGATCTTATTCAAAATAATAACATTAACAAATCAATAATGTTAGTGTTACTATTTAGAATCTTTTTCTAATAATTTCAAGTGACGTCTGTATGTACTTAAGCAATAGAATTAGAATTTGGCATGAAATATGGTTTATGATACTAACTTCTTGATATCATATATAAATCTCATAATAAAATTAAAATTTAACTTAATTCGCCTCTATAAAATTAATATTTAAGAGAAAGAGTGTAACACTATATAAACTCTTCAGAGACTGTGTCTTTCCAATGATAAATTATATTCAAAAGGTGTATTTATATAAATTGACAAGATGTATAATATATTTTATATTTTATTCTTGTTTCGTTTGTTCTTATGAGCTTCACTAAATACACTCAATTCTTTCAAAATAAAGGGTTTTAAAAACACGTTCCGAATAACGGGGCTCGTTATCTCTGATATAAATGAATGTAACTTTCTTAATGTAACAAAAATTAATAGTACTAGTATAAAAAAAGTAATAGTACTTTTCAAATTTTATTTAGTAGTGAAAACGTGTCCTTTAAAAATAAAAGGGTTGTCATAAAATAACATATACAAACTAAAACATATTTTATGAATGATAAAAAAACATTCGATAAAGTATAATTAGTTGAGATTTCATAACATTAGATGAAATTAGTTGGGATAGTCATGTAATGCATACATTTTATGGGTACATGTCATGTCACACTTAATAGCAAGTTGGTTAGCGGATGCATTTATCAATGCACTATGGTAATTGCATGATGGTGGTTTCCTACTTGTATTTTGTGAGTCTTTAGGGCGTTGGAAGGGTTGTGAGCTTAGCCTATAAAACAAAAAAAAAGAAATTAAGTTTTTCGTGAAATATAAATTTCAACCTATTAATTATGGTTAAATTATTTTCATTTTTAAGTTCTTGAATTATGTTTTCTTTTATATATATAATAAGTTGTTTAAGTCATATCAATATGTATCCATCATTTTATTTACGATGCTCTTTTTCTATTATTTTTCTCACTATTTTATAATTTCATGAGAATTTAGGAGATTACGTAAAACTTTTATGCATGATTATTTTTTGTAAACTTTGAAATATTTAGAATATTCAGGAGGAAATTACTTGCATAAAAATTTAAAGTATCTATATTACATTTTTATTATTTAGTTTAGTTTTTAAATATCTGTCAACCATATAGTTTTTTTGTAATTATTTTAAGATAAATTTGCTATTGCAATTTGTTTGTTATTATAACGAGTGTCATAAGACATATTAAAAATCTTTTATATTTATTGGTTAGTAATAGAGTTCATATTTTAACCTGATCACAATATAATAGAAATAATTTAAAATACTTTTAATATGATGCTTCAAAGATGAACATTAAAAAAAATATGAACAAAAGGAAAAACACTTTCACAACCTAGTTTCAAAACTATTAAAAATTCATAATCAATATGATTATTATCACCTTCATTACTATATGCTCATAAAATTTATTGTTATTCATTATTATCTTTATGAGACAATATTTTATCTTTTGGGGTGAGATAGAAGACAAAAATTTCGATGAAATTTCAATCATCTCTTGTTTGTTATGTAGTTGCCTCGTCAGCATATTCTCTTGTCTTAGTGTTTAAAACATATATTTTATTTCGAAAAAAGGGTATAAAATAAGTAAGTCATTCTACCAATGTTGATTTGGCATACTTAACATAGTCACCTTGAGAAGGCTACTTTGTTAAACAAATACATCAAAAGTAGCTAAGTAATATGTATATGTATATGTCATTTTATTTCAAAAGACATGCACTCGGAGTGTTTCAACCCCTTCCTATCTTGTTCAAAGCAAACTCAGTTCTTTTGCCTAGTATCCATCTAATAGGTTTCATGTTTCTAATAAAAGTAACTCTACGTTATTTTTACAATCTGTTTTGCCTTTCATAACTTTAACCCATCTTTGTCTATATAAAATGTCATATTCTTTATTTCGTTTTTTCATGGTCATTTTTTTAAAACAACATATTAAGATATCAATACATTATATTTTAGAATTTTATGTATAAAAAAAAACTTAAATATCAATACATTACAGTTTAAGTGAATAAAATTTATCATAAAAAAAACTATCAAATCAATATTGTTAATGTTATAATTTAGGATCTTATTCAAAATAATAACATTAACAAATCAATAATGTTAGTGTTACTATTTAGAATCTTTTTCTAATAATTTCAAGTGACGTCTGTATGTACTTAAGCAATAGAATTAGAATTTGGCATGAAATATGGTTTATGATACTAACTTCTTGATATCATATATAAATCTCATAATAAAATTAAAATTTAACTTAATTCGCCTCTATAAAATTAATATTTAAGAGAAAGAGTGTAACACTATATAAACTCTTCAGAGACTGTGTCTTTCCAATGATAAATTATATTCAAAAGGTGTATTTATATAAATTGACAAGATGTATAATATATTTTATATTTTATTCTTGTTTCGTTTGTTCTTATGAGCTTCACTAAATACACTCAATTCTTTCAAAATAAAGGGTTTTAAAAACACGTTCCGAATAACGGGGCTCGTTATCTCTGATATAAATGAATGTAACTTTCTTAATGTAACAAAAATTAATAGTACTAGTATAAAAAAAGTAATAGTACTTTTCAAATTTTATTTAGTAGTGAAAACGTGTCCTTTAAAAATAAAAGGGTTGTCATAAAATAACATATACAAACTAAAACATATTTTATGAATGATAAAAAAACATTCGATAAAGTATAATTAGTTGAGATTTCATAACATTAGATGAAATTAGTTGGGATAGTCATGTAATGCATACATTTTATGGGTACATGTCATGTCACACTTAATAGCAAGTTGGTTAGCGGATGCATTTATCAATGCACTATGGTAATTGCATGATGGTGGTTTCCTACTTGTATTTTGTGAGTCTTTAGGGCGTTGGAAGGGTTGTGAGCTTAGCCTATAAAACAAAAAAAAAGAAATTAAGTTTTTCGTGAAATATAAATTTCAACCTATTAATTATGGTTAAATTATTTTCATTTTTAAGTTCTTGAATTATGTTTTCTTTTATATATATAATAAGTTGTTTAAGTCATATCAATATGTATCCATCATTTTATTTACGATGCTCTTTTTCTATTATTTTTCTCACTATTTTATAATTTCATGAGAATTTAGGAGATTACGTAAAACTTTTATGCATGATTATTTTTTGTAAACTTTGAAATATTTAGAATATTCAGGAGGAAATTACTTGCATAAAAATTTAAAGTATCTATATTACATTTTTATTATTTAGTTTAGTTTTTAAATATCTGTCAACCATATAGTTTTTTTGTAATTATTTTAAGATAAATTTGCTATTGCAATTTGTTTGTTATTATAACGAGTGTCATAAGACATATTAAAAATCTTTTATATTTATTGGTTAGTAATAGAGTTCATATTTTAACCTGATCACAATATAATAGAAATAATTTAAAATACTTTTAATATGATGCTTCAAAGATGAACATTAAAAAAAATATGAACAAAAGGAAAAACACTTTCACAACCTAGTTTCAAAACTATTAAAAATTCATAATCAATATGATTATTATCACCTTCATTACTATATGCTCATAAAATTTATTGTTATTCATTATTATCTTTATGAGACAATATTTTATCTTTTGGGGTGAGATAGAAGACAAAAATTTCGATGAAATTTCAATCATCTCTTGTTTGTTATGTAGTTGCCTCGTCAGCATATTCTCTTGTCTTAGTGTTTAAAACATATATTTTATTTCGAAAAAAGGGTATAAAATAAGTAAGTCATTCTACCAATGTTGATTTGGCATACTTAACATAGTCACCTTGAGAAGGCTACTTTGTTAAACAAATACATCAAAAGTAGCTAAGTAATATGTATATGTATATGTCATTTTATTTCAAAAGACATGCACTCGGAGTGTTTCAACCCCTTCCTATCTTGTTCAAAGCAAACTCAGTTCTTTTGCCTAGTATCCATCTAATAGGTTTCATGTTTCTAATAAAAGTAACTCTACGTTATTTTTACAATCTGTTTTGCCTTTCATAACTTTAACCCATCTTTGTCTATATAAAATGTCATATTCTTTATTTCGTTTTTTCATGGTCATTTTTTTAAAACAACATATTAAGATATCAATACATTATATTTTAGAATTTTATGTATAAAAAAAAACTTAAATATCAATACATTACAGTTTAAGTGAATAAAATTTATCATAAAAAAAACTATCAAATCAATATTGTTAATGTTATAATTTAGGATCTTATTCAAAATAATAACATTAACAAATCAATAATGTTAGTGTTACTATTTAGAATCTTTTTCTAATAATTTCAAGTGACGTCTGTATGTACTTAAGCAATAGAATTAGAATTTGGCATGAAATATGGTTTATGATACTAACTTCTTGATATCATATATAAATCTCATAATAAAATTAAAATTTAACTTAATTCGCCTCTATAAAATTAATATTTAAGAGAAAGAGTGTAACACTATATAAACTCTTCAGAGACTGTGTCTTTCCAATGATAAATTATATTCAAAAGGTGTATTTATATAAATTGACAAGATGTATAATATATTTTATATTTTATTCTTGTTTCGTTTGTTCTTATGAGCTTCACTAAATACACTCAATTCTTTCAAAATAAAGGGTTTTAAAAACACGTTCCGAATAACGGGGCTCGTTATCTCTGATATAAATGAATGTAACTTTCTTAATGTAACAAAAATTAATAGTACTAGTATAAAAAAAGTAATAGTACTTTTCAAATTTTATTTAGTAGTGAAAACGTGTCCTTTAAAAATAAAAGGGTTGTCATAAAATAACATATACAAACTAAAACATATTTTATGAATGATAAAAAAACATTCGATAAAGTATAATTAGTTGAGATTTCATAACATTAGATGAAATTAGTTGGGATAGTCATGTAATGCATACATTTTATGGGTACATGTCATGTCACACTTAATAGCAAGTTGGTTAGCGGATGCATTTATCAATGCACTATGGTAATTGCATGATGGTGGTTTCCTACTTGTATTTTGTGAGTCTTTAGGGCGTTGGAAGGGTTGTGAGCTTAGCCTATAAAACAAAAAAAAAGAAATTAAGTTTTTCGTGAAATATAAATTTCAACCTATTAATTATGGTTAAATTATTTTCATTTTTAAGTTCTTGAATTATGTTTTCTTTTATATATATAATAAGTTGTTTAAGTCATATCAATATGTATCCATCATTTTATTTACGATGCTCTTTTTCTATTATTTTTCTCACTATTTTATAATTTCATGAGAATTTAGGAGATTACGTAAAACTTTTATGCATGATTATTTTTGTAAACTTTGAAATATTTAGAATATTCAGGAGGAAATTACTTGCATAAAAATTTAAAGTATCTATATTACATTTTTATTATTTAGTTTAGTTTTTAAATATCTGTCAACCATATAGTTTTTTTGTAATTATTTTAAGATAAATTTGCTATTGCAATTTGTTTGTTATTATAACGAGTGTCATAAGACATATTAAAAATCTTTTATATTTATTGGTTAGTAATAGAGTTCATATTTTAACCTGATCACAATATAATAGAAATAATTTAAAATACTTTTAATATGATGCTTCAAAGATGAACATTAAAAAAAATATGAACAAAAGGAAAAACACTTTCACAACCTAGTTTCAAAACTATTAAAAATTCATAATCAATATGATTATTATCACCTTCATTACTATATGCTCATAAAATTTATTGTTATTCATTATTATCTTTATGAGACAATATTTTATCTTTTGGGGTGAGATAGAAGACAAAAATTTCGATGAAATTTCAATCATCTCTTGTTTGTTATGTAGTTGCCTCGTCAGCATATTCTCTTGTCTTAGTGTTTAAAACATATATTTTATTTCGAAAAAAGGGTATAAAATAAGTAAGTCATTCTACCAATGTTGATTTGGCATACTTAACATAGTCACCTTGAGAAGGCTACTTTGTTAAACAAATACATCAAAAGTAGCTAAGTAATATGTATATGTATATGTCATTTTATTTCAAAAGACATGCACTCGGAGTGTTTCAACCCCTTCCTATCTTGTTCAAAGCAAACTCAGTTCTTTTGCCTAGTATCCATCTAATAGGTTTCATGTTTCTAATAAAAGTAACTCTACGTTATTTTTACAATCTGTTTTGCCTTTCATAACTTTAACCCATCTTTGTCTATATAAAATGTCATATTCTTTATTTCGTTTTTTCATGGTCATTTTTTTAAAACAACATATTAAGATATCAATACATTATATTTTAGAATTTTATGTATAAAAAAAAACTTAAATATCAATACATTACAGTTTAAGTGAATAAAATTTATCATAAAAAAAACTATCAAATCAATATTGTTAATGTTATAATTTAGGATCTTATTCAAAATAATAACATTAACAAATCAATAATGTTAGTGTTACTATTTAGAATCTTTTTCTAATAATTTCAAGTGACGTCTGTATGTACTTAAGCAATAGAATTAGAATTTGGCATGAAATATGGTTTATGATACTAACTTCTTGATATCATATATAAATCTCATAATAAAATTAAAATTTAACTTAATTCGCCTCTATAAAATTAATATTTAAGAGAAAGAGTGTAACACTATATAAACTCTTCAGAGACTGTGTCTTTCCAATGATAAATTATATTCAAAAGGTGTATTTATATAAATTGACAAGATGTATAATATATTTTATATTTTATTCTTGTTTCGTTTGTTCTTATGAGCTTCACTAAATACACTCAATTCTTTCAAAATAAAGGGTTTTAAAAACACGTTCCGAATAACGGGGCTCGTTATCTCTGATATAAATGAATGTAACTTTCTTAATGTAACAAAAATTAATAGTACTAGTATAAAAAAAGTAATAGTACTTTTCAAATTTTATTTAGTAGTGAAAACGTGTCCTTTAAAAATAAAAGGGTTGTCATAAAATAACATATACAAACTAAAACATATTTTATGAATGATAAAAAAACATTCGATAAAGTATAATTAGTTGAGATTTCATAACATTAGATGAAATTAGTTGGGATAGTCATGTAATGCATACATTTTATGGGTACATGTCATGTCACACTTAATAGCAAGTTGGTTAGCGGATGCATTTATCAATGCACTATGGTAATTGCATGATGGTGGTTTCCTACTTGTATTTTGTGAGTCTTTAGGGCGTTGGAAGGGTTGTGAGCTTAGCCTATAAAACAAAAAAAAAGAAATTAAGTTTTTCGTGAAATATAAATTTCAACCTATTAATTATGGTTAAATTATTTTCATTTTTAAGTTCTTGAATTATGTTTTCTTTTATATATATAATAAGTTGTTTAAGTCATATCAATATGTATCCATCATTTTATTTACGATGCTCTTTTTCTATTATTTTTCTCACTATTTTATAATTTCATGAGAATTTAGGAGATTACGTAAAACTTTTATGCATGATTATTTTTGTAAACTTTGAAATATTTAGAATATTCAGGAGGAAATTACTTGCATAAAAATTTAAAGTATCTATATTACATTTTTATTATTTAGTTTAGTTTTTAAATATCTGTCAACCATATAGTTTTTTTGTAATTATTTTAAGATAAATTTGCTATTGCAATTTGTTTGTTATTATAACGAGTGTCATAAGACATATTAAAAATCTTTTATATTTATTGGTTAGTAATAGAGTTCATATTTTAACCTGATCACAATATAATAGAAATAATTTAAAATACTTTTAATATGATGCTTCAAAGATGAACATTAAAAAAAATATGAACAAAAGGAAAAACACTTTCACAACCTAGTTTCAAAACTATTAAAAATTCATAATCAATATGATTATTATCACCTTCATTACTATATGCTCATAAAATTTATTGTTATTCATTATTATCTTTATGAGACAATATTTTATCTTTTGGGGTGAGATAGAAGACAAAAATTTCGATGAAATTTCAATCATCTCTTGTTTGTTATGTAGTTGCCTCGTCAGCATATTCTCTTGTCTTAGTGTTTAAAACATATATTTTATTTCGAAAAAAGGGTATAAAATAAGTAAGTCATTCTACCAATGTTGATTTGGCATACTTAACATAGTCACCTTGAGAAGGCTACTTTGTTAAACAAATACATCAAAAGTAGCTAAGTAATATGTATATGTATATGTCATTTTATTTCAAAAGACATGCACTCGGAGTGTTTCAACCCCTTCCTATCTTGTTCAAAGCAAACTCAGTTCTTTTGCCTAGTATCCATCTAATAGGTTTCATGTTTCTAATAAAAGTAACTCTACGTTATTTTTACAATCTGTTTTGCCTTTCATAACTTTAACCCATCTTTGTCTATATAAAATGTCATATTCTTTATTTCGTTTTTTCATGGTCATTTTTTTAAAACAACATATTAAGATATCAATACATTATATTTTAGAATTTTATGTATAAAAAAAAAACTTAAATATCAATACATTACAGTTTAAGTGAATAAAATTTATCATAAAAAAAACTATCAAATCAATATTGTTAATGTTATAATTTAGGATCTTATTCAAAATAATAACATTAACAAATCAATAATGTTAGTGTTACTATTTAGAATCTTTTTCTAATAATTTCAAGTGACGTCTGTATGTACTTAAGCAATAGAATTAGAATTTGGCATGAAATATGGTTTATGATACTAACTTCTTGATATCATATATAAATCTCATAATAAAATTAAAATTTAACTTAATTCGCCTCTATAAAATTAATATTTAAGAGAAAGAGTGTAACACTATATAAACTCTTCAGAGACTGTGTCTTTCCAATGATAAATTATATTCAAAAGGTGTATTTATATAAATTGACAAGATGTATAATATATTTTATATTTTATTCTTGTTTCGTTTGTTCTTATGAGCTTCACTAAATACACTCAATTCTTTCAAAATAAAGGGTTTTAAAAACACGTTCCGAATAACGGGGCTCGTTATCTCTGATATAAATGAATGTAACTTTCTTAATGTAACAAAAATTAATAGTACTAGTATAAAAAAAGTAATAGTACTTTTCAAATTTTATTTAGTAGTGAAAACGTGTCCTTTAAAAATAAAAGGGTTGTCATAAAATAACATATACAAACTAAAACATATTTTATGAATGATAAAAAAACATTCGATAAAGTATAATTAGTTGAGATTTCATAACATTAGATGAAATTAGTTGGGATAGTCATGTAATGCATACATTTTATGGGTACATGTCATGTCACACTTAATAGCAAGTTGGTTAGCGGATGCATTTATCAATGCACTATGGTAATTGCATGATGGTGGTTTCCTACTTGTATTTTGTGAGTCTTTAGGGCGTTGGAAGGGTTGTGAGCTTAGCCTATAAAACAAAAAAAAAGAAATTAAGTTTTTCGTGAAATATAAATTTCAACCTATTAATTATGGTTAAATTATTTTCATTTTTAAGTTCTTGAATTATGTTTTCTTTTATATATATAATAAGTTGTTTAAGTCATATCAATATGTATCCATCATTTTATTTACGATGCTCTTTTTCTATTATTTTTCTCACTATTTTATAATTTCATGAGAATTTAGGAGATTACGTAAAACTTTTATGCATGATTATTTTTTGTAAACTTTGAAATATTTAGAATATTCAGGAGGAAATTACTTGCATAAAAATTTAAAGTATCTATATTACATTTTTATTATTTAGTTTAGTTTTTAAATATCTGTCAACCATATAGTTTTTTTGTAATTATTTTAAGATAAATTTGCTATTGCAATTTGTTTGTTATTATAACGAGTGTCATAAGACATATTAAAAATCTTTTATATTTATTGGTTAGTAATAGAGTTCATATTTTAACCTGATCACAATATAATAGAAATAATTTAAAATACTTTTAATATGATGCTTCAAAGATGAACATTAAAAAAAATATGAACAAAAGGAAAAACACTTTCACAACCTAGTTTCAAAACTATTAAAAATTCATAATCAATATGATTATTATCACCTTCATTACTATATGCTCATAAAATTTATTGTTATTCATTATTATCTTTATGAGACAATATTTTATCTTTTGGGGTGAGATAGAAGACAAAAATTTCGATGAAATTTCAATCATCTCTTGTTTGTTATGTAGTTGCCTCGTCAGCATATTCTCTTGTCTTAGTGTTTAAAACATATATTTTATTTCGAAAAAAGGGTATAAAATAAGTAAGTCATTCTACCAATGTTGATTTGGCATACTTAACATAGTCACCTTGAGAAGGCTACTTTGTTAAACAAATACATCAAAAGTAGCTAAGTAATATGTATATGTATATGTCATTTTATTTCAAAAGACATGCACTCGGAGTGTTTCAACCCCTTCCTATCTTGTTCAAAGCAAACTCAGTTCTTTTGCCTAGTATCCATCTAATAGGTTTCATGTTTCTAATAAAAGTAACTCTACGTTATTTTTACAATCTGTTTTGCCTTTCATAACTTTAACCCATCTTTGTCTATATAAAATGTCATATTCTTTATTTCGTTTTTTCATGGTCATTTTTTTAAAACAACATATTAAGATATCAATACATTATATTTTAGAATTTTATGTATAAAAAAAAAACTTAAATATCAATACATTACAGTTTAAGTGAATAAAATTTATCATAAAAAAAACTATCAAATCAATATTGTTAATGTTATAATTTAGGATCTTATTCAAAATAATAACATTAACAAATCAATAATGTTAGTGTTACTATTTAGAATCTTTTTCTAATAATTTCAAGTGACGTCTGTATGTACTTAAGCAATAGAATTAGAATTTGGCATGAAATATGGTTTATGATACTAACTTCTTGATATCATATATAAATCTCATAATAAAATTAAAATTTAACTTAATTCGCCTCTATAAAATTAATATTTAAGAGAAAGAGTGTAACACTATATAAACTCTTCAGAGACTGTGTCTTTCCAATGATAAATTATATTCAAAAGGTGTATTTATATAAATTGACAAGATGTATAATATATTTTATATTTTATTCTTGTTTCGTTTGTTCTTATGAGCTTCACTAAATACACTCAATTCTTTCAAAATAAAGGGTTTTAAAAACACGTTCCGAATAACGGGGCTCGTTATCTCTGATATAAATGAATGTAACTTTCTTAATGTAACAAAAATTAATAGTACTAGTATAAAAAAAGTAATAGTACTTTTCAAATTTTATTTAGTAGTGAAAACGTGTCCTTTAAAAATAAAAGGGTTGTCATAAAATAACATATACAAACTAAAACATATTTTATGAATGATAAAAAAACATTCGATAAAGTATAATTAGTTGAGATTTCATAACATTAGATGAAATTAGTTGGGATAGTCATGTAATGCATACATTTTATGGGTACATGTCATGTCACACTTAATAGCAAGTTGGTTAGCGGATGCATTTATCAATGCACTATGGTAATTGCATGATGGTGGTTTCCTACTTGTATTTTGTGAGTCTTTAGGGCGTTGGAAGGGTTGTGAGCTTAGCCTATAAAACAAAAAAAAAGAAATTAAGTTTTTCGTGAAATATAAATTTCAACCTATTAATTATGGTTAAATTATTTTCATTTTTAAGTTCTTGAATTATGTTTTCTTTTATATATATAATAAGTTGTTTAAGTCATATCAATATGTATCCATCATTTTATTTACGATGCTCTTTTTCTATTATTTTTCTCACTATTTTATAATTTCATGAGAATTTAGGAGATTACGTAAAACTTTTATGCATGATTATTTTTTGTAAACTTTGAAATATTTAGAATATTCAGGAGGAAATTACTTGCATAAAAATTTAAAGTATCTATATTACATTTTTATTATTTAGTTTAGTTTTTAAATATCTGTCAACCATATAGTTTTTTTGTAATTATTTTAAGATAAATTTGCTATTGCAATTTGTTTGTTATTATAACGAGTGTCATAAGACATATTAAAAATCTTTTATATTTATTGGTTAGTAATAGAGTTCATATTTTAACCTGATCACAATATAATAGAAATAATTTAAAATACTTTTAATATGATGCTTCAAAGATGAACATTAAAAAAAATATGAACAAAAGGAAAAACACTTTCACAACCTAGTTTCAAAACTATTAAAAATTCATAATCAATATGATTATTATCACCTTCATTACTATATGCTCATAAAATTTATTGTTATTCATTATTATCTTTATGAGACAATATTTTATCTTTTGGGGTGAGATAGAAGACAAAAATTTCGATGAAATTTCAATCATCTCTTGTTTGTTATGTAGTTGCCTCGTCAGCATATTCTCTTGTCTTAGTGTTTAAAACATATATTTTATTTCGAAAAAAGGGTATAAAATAAGTAAGTCATTCTACCAATGTTGATTTGGCATACTTAACATAGTCACCTTGAGAAGGCTACTTTGTTAAACAAATACATCAAAAGTAGCTAAGTAATATGTATATGTATATGTCATTTTATTTCAAAAGACATGCACTCGGAGTGTTTCAACCCCTTCCTATCTTGTTCAAAGCAAACTCAGTTCTTTTGCCTAGTATCCATCTAATAGGTTTCATGTTTCTAATAAAAGTAACTCTACGTTATTTTTACAATCTGTTTTGCCTTTCATAACTTTAACCCATCTTTGTCTATATAAAATGTCATATTCTTTATTTCGTTTTTTCATGGTCATTTTTTTAAAACAACATATTAAGATATCAATACATTATATTTTAGAATTTTATGTATAAAAAAAAAACTTAAATATCAATACATTACAGTTTAAGTGAATAAAATTTATCATAAAAAAAACTATCAAATCAATATTGTTAATGTTATAATTTAGGATCTTATTCAAAATAATAACATTAACAAATCAATAATGTTAGTGTTACTATTTAGAATCTTTTTCTAATAATTTCAAGTGACGTCTGTATGTACTTAAGCAATAGAATTAGAATTTGGCATGAAATATGGTTTATGATACTAACTTCTTGATATCATATATAAATCTCATAATAAAATTAAAATTTAACTTAATTCGCCTCTATAAAATTAATATTTAAGAGAAAGAGTGTAACACTATATAAACTCTTCAGAGACTGTGTCTTTCCAATGATAAATTATATTCAAAAGGTGTATTTATATAAATTGACAAGATGTATAATATATTTTATATTTTATTCTTGTTTCGTTTGTTCTTATGAGCTTCACTAAATACACTCAATTCTTTCAAAATAAAGGGTTTTAAAAACACGTTCCGAATAACGGGGCTCGTTATCTCTGATATAAATGAATGTAACTTTCTTAATGTAACAAAAATTAATAGTACTAGTATAAAAAAAGTAATAGTACTTTTCAAATTTTATTTAGTAGTGAAAACGTGTCCTTTAAAAATAAAAGGGTTGTCATAAAATAACATATACAAACTAAAACATATTTTATGAATGATAAAAAAACATTCGATAAAGTATAATTAGTTGAGATTTCATAACATTAGATGAAATTAGTTGGGATAGTCATGTAATGCATACATTTTATGGGTACATGTCATGTCACACTTAATAGCAAGTTGGTTAGCGGATGCATTTATCAATGCACTATGGTAATTGCATGATGGTGGTTTCCTACTTGTATTTTGTGAGTCTTTAGGGCGTTGGAAGGGTTGTGAGCTTAGCCTATAAAACAAAAAAAAAGAAATTAAGTTTTTCGTGAAATATAAATTTCAACCTATTAATTATGGTTAAATTATTTTCATTTTTAAGTTCTTGAATTATGTTTTCTTTTATATATATAATAAGTTGTTTAAGTCATATCAATATGTATCCATCATTTTATTTACGATGCTCTTTTTCTATTATTTTTCTCACTATTTTATAATTTCATGAGAATTTAGGAGATTACGTAAAACTTTTATGCATGATTATTTTTTGTAAACTTTGAAATATTTAGAATATTCAGGAGGAAATTACTTGCATAAAAATTTAAAGTATCTATATTACATTTTTATTATTTAGTTTAGTTTTTAAATATCTGTCAACCATATAGTTTTTTTGTAATTATTTTAAGATAAATTTGCTATTGCAATTTGTTTGTTATTATAACGAGTGTCATAAGACATATTAAAAATCTTTTATATTTATTGGTTAGTAATAGAGTTCATATTTTAACCTGATCACAATATAATAGAAATAATTTAAAATACTTTTAATATGATGCTTCAAAGATGAACATTAAAAAAAATATGAACAAAAGGAAAAACACTTTCACAACCTAGTTTCAAAACTATTAAAAATTCATAATCAATATGATTATTATCACCTTCATTACTATATGCTCATAAAATTTATTGTTATTCATTATTATCTTTATGAGACAATATTTTATCTTTTGGGGTGAGATAGAAGACAAAAATTTCGATGAAATTTCAATCATCTCTTGTTTGTTATGTAGTTGCCTCGTCAGCATATTCTCTTGTCTTAGTGTTTAAAACATATATTTTATTTCGAAAAAAGGGTATAAAATAAGTAAGTCATTCTACCAATGTTGATTTGGCATACTTAACATAGTCACCTTGAGAAGGCTACTTTGTTAAACAAATACATCAAAAGTAGCTAAGTAATATGTATATGTATATGTCATTTTATTTCAAAAGACATGCACTCGGAGTGTTTCAACCCCTTCCTATCTTGTTCAAAGCAAACTCAGTTCTTTTGCCTAGTATCCATCTAATAGGTTTCATGTTTCTAATAAAAGTAACTCTACGTTATTTTTACAATCTGTTTTGCCTTTCATAACTTTAACCCATCTTTGTCTATATAAAATGTCATATTCTTTATTTCGTTTTTTCATGGTCATTTTTTTAAAACAACATATTAAGATATCAATACATTATATTTTAGAATTTTATGTATAAAAAAAAAACTTAAATATCAATACATTACAGTTTAAGTGAATAAAATTTATCATAAAAAAAACTATCAAATCAATATTGTTAATGTTATAATTTAGGATCTTATTCAAAATAATAACATTAACAAATCAATAATGTTAGTGTTACTATTTAGAATCTTTTTCTAATAATTTCAAGTGACGTCTGTATGTACTTAAGCAATAGAATTAGAATTTGGCATGAAATATGGTTTATGATACTAACTTCTTGATATCATATATAAATCTCATAATAAAATTAAAATTTAACTTAATTCGCCTCTATAAAATTAATATTTAAGAGAAAGAGTGTAACACTATATAAACTCTTCAGAGACTGTGTCTTTCCAATGATAAATTATATTCAAAAGGTGTATTTATATAAATTGACAAGATGTATAATATATTTTATATTTTATTCTTGTTTCGTTTGTTCTTATGAGCTTCACTAAATACACTCAATTCTTTCAAAATAAAGGGTTTTAAAAACACGTTCCGAATAACGGGGCTCGTTATCTCTGATATAAATGAATGTAACTTTCTTAATGTAACAAAAATTAATAGTACTAGTATAAAAAAAGTAATAGTACTTTTCAAATTTTATTTAGTAGTGAAAACGTGTCCTTTAAAAATAAAAGGGTTGTCATAAAATAACATATACAAACTAAAACATATTTTATGAATGATAAAAAAACATTCGATAAAGTATAATTAGTTGAGATTTCATAACATTAGATGAAATTAGTTGGGATAGTCATGTAATGCATACATTTTATGGGTACATGTCATGTCACACTTAATAGCAAGTTGGTTAGCGGATGCATTTATCAATGCACTATGGTAATTGCATGATGGTGGTTTCCTACTTGTATTTTGTGAGTCTTTAGGGCGTTGGAAGGGTTGTGAGCTTAGCCTATAAAACAAAAAAAAAGAAATTAAGTTTTTCGTGAAATATAAATTTCAACCTATTAATTATGGTTAAATTATTTTCATTTTTAAGTTCTTGAATTATGTTTTCTTTTATATATATAATAAGTTGTTTAAGTCATATCAATATGTATCCATCATTTTATTTACGATGCTCTTTTTCTATTATTTTTCTCACTATTTTATAATTTCATGAGAATTTAGGAGATTACGTAAAACTTTTATGCATGATTATTTTTTGTAAACTTTGAAATATTTAGAATATTCAGGAGGAAATTACTTGCATAAAAATTTAAAGTATCTATATTACATTTTTATTATTTAGTTTAGTTTTTAAATATCTGTCAACCATATAGTTTTTTTGTAATTATTTTAAGATAAATTTGCTATTGCAATTTGTTTGTTATTATAACGAGTGTCATAAGACATATTAAAAATCTTTTATATTTATTGGTTAGTAATAGAGTTCATATTTTAACCTGATCACAATATAATAGAAATAATTTAAAATACTTTTAATATGATGCTTCAAAGATGAACATTAAAAAAAATATGAACAAAAGGAAAAACACTTTCACAACCTAGTTTCAAAACTATTAAAAATTCATAATCAATATGATTATTATCACCTTCATTACTATATGCTCATAAAATTTATTGTTATTCATTATTATCTTTATGAGACAATATTTTATCTTTTGGGGTGAGATAGAAGACAAAAATTTCGATGAAATTTCAATCATCTCTTGTTTGTTATGTAGTTGCCTCGTCAGCATATTCTCTTGTCTTAGTGTTTAAAACATATATTTTATTTCGAAAAAAGGGTATAAAATAAGTAAGTCATTCTACCAATGTTGATTTGGCATACTTAACATAGTCACCTTGAGAAGGCTACTTTGTTAAACAAATACATCAAAAGTAGCTAAGTAATATGTATATGTATATGTCATTTTATTTCAAAAGACATGCACTCGGAGTGTTTCAACCCCTTCCTATCTTGTTCAAAGCAAACTCAGTTCTTTTGCCTAGTATCCATCTAATAGGTTTCATGTTTCTAATAAAAGTAACTCTACGTTATTTTTACAATCTGTTTTGCCTTTCATAACTTTAACCCATCTTTGTCTATATAAAATGTCATATTCTTTATTTCGTTTTTTCATGGTCATTTTTTTAAAACAACATATTAAGATATCAATACATTATATTTTAGAATTTTATGTATAAAAAAAAAACTTAAATATCAATACATTACAGTTTAAGTGAATAAAATTTATCATAAAAAAAACTATCAAATCAATATTGTTAATGTTATAATTTAGGATCTTATTCAAAATAATAACATTAACAAATCAATAATGTTAGTGTTACTATTTAGAATCTTTTTCTAATAATTTCAAGTGACGTCTGTATGTACTTAAGCAATAGAATTAGAATTTGGCATGAAATATGGTTTATGATACTAACTTCTTGATATCATATATAAATCTCATAATAAAATTAAAATTTAACTTAATTCGCCTCTATAAAATTAATATTTAAGAGAAAGAGTGTAACACTATATAAACTCTTCAGAGACTGTGTCTTTCCAATGATAAATTATATTCAAAAGGTGTATTTATATAAATTGACAAGATGTATAATATATTTTATATTTTATTCTTGTTTCGTTTGTTCTTATGAGCTTCACTAAATACACTCAATTCTTTCAAAATAAAGGGTTTTAAAAACACGTTCCGAATAACGGGGCTCGTTATCTCTGATATAAATGAATGTAACTTTCTTAATGTAACAAAAATTAATAGTACTAGTATAAAAAAAGTAATAGTACTTTTCAAATTTTATTTAGTAGTGAAAACGTGTCCTTTAAAAATAAAAGGGTTGTCATAAAATAACATATACAAACTAAAACATATTTTATGAATGATAAAAAAACATTCGATAAAGTATAATTAGTTGAGATTTCATAACATTAGATGAAATTAGTTGGGATAGTCATGTAATGCATACATTTTATGGGTACATGTCATGTCACACTTAATAGCAAGTTGGTTAGCGGATGCATTTATCAATGCACTATGGTAATTGCATGATGGTGGTTTCCTACTTGTATTTTGTGAGTCTTTAGGGCGTTGGAAGGGTTGTGAGCTTAGCCTATAAAACAAAAAAAAAGAAATTAAGTTTTTCGTGAAATATAAATTTCAACCTATTAATTATGGTTAAATTATTTTCATTTTTAAGTTCTTGAATTATGTTTTCTTTTATATATATAATAAGTTGTTTAAGTCATATCAATATGTATCCATCATTTTATTTACGATGCTCTTTTTCTATTATTTTTCTCACTATTTTATAATTTCATGAGAATTTAGGAGATTACGTAAAACTTTTATGCATGATTATTTTTTGTAAACTTTGAAATATTTAGAATATTCAGGAGGAAATTACTTGCATAAAAATTTAAAGTATCTATATTACATTTTTATTATTTAGTTTAGTTTTTAAATATCTGTCAACCATATAGTTTTTTTGTAATTATTTTAAGATAAATTTGCTATTGCAATTTGTTTGTTATTATAACGAGTGTCATAAGACATATTAAAAATCTTTTATATTTATTGGTTAGTAATAGAGTTCATATTTTAACCTGATCACAATATAATAGAAATAATTTAAAATACTTTTAATATGATGCTTCAAAGATGAACATTAAAAAAAATATGAACAAAAGGAAAAACACTTTCACAACCTAGTTTCAAAACTATTAAAAATTCATAATCAATATGATTATTATCACCTTCATTACTATATGCTCATAAAATTTATTGTTATTCATTATTATCTTTATGAGACAATATTTTATCTTTTGGGGTGAGATAGAAGACAAAAATTTCGATGAAATTTCAATCATCTCTTGTTTGTTATGTAGTTGCCTCGTCAGCATATTCTCTTGTCTTAGTGTTTAAAACATATATTTTATTTCGAAAAAAGGGTATAAAATAAGTAAGTCATTCTACCAATGTTGATTTGGCATACTTAACATAGTCACCTTGAGAAGGCTACTTTGTTAAACAAATACATCAAAAGTAGCTAAGTAATATGTATATGTATATGTCATTTTATTTCAAAAGACATGCACTCGGAGTGTTTCAACCCCTTCCTATCTTGTTCAAAGCAAACTCAGTTCTTTTGCCTAGTATCCATCTAATAGGTTTCATGTTTCTAATAAAAGTAACTCTACGTTATTTTTACAATCTGTTTTGCCTTTCATAACTTTAACCCATCTTTGTCTATATAAAATGTCATATTCTTTATTTCGTTTTTTCATGGTCATTTTTTTAAAACAACATATTAAGATATCAATACATTATATTTTAGAATTTTATGTATAAAAAAAAAACTTAAATATCAATACATTACAGTTTAAGTGAATAAAATTTATCATAAAAAAAACTATCAAATCAATATTGTTAATGTTATAATTTAGGATCTTATTCAAAATAATAACATTAACAAATCAATAATGTTAGTGTTACTATTTAGAATCTTTTTCTAATAATTTCAAGTGACGTCTGTATGTACTTAAGCAATAGAATTAGAATTTGGCATGAAATATGGTTTATGATACTAACTTCTTGATATCATATATAAATCTCATAATAAAATTAAAATTTAACTTAATTCGCCTCTATAAAATTAATATTTAAGAGAAAGAGTGTAACACTATATAAACTCTTCAGAGACTGTGTCTTTCCAATGATAAATTATATTCAAAAGGTGTATTTATATAAATTGACAAGATGTATAATATATTTTATATTTTATTCTTGTTTCGTTTGTTCTTATGAGCTTCACTAAATACACTCAATTCTTTCAAAATAAAGGGTTTTAAAAACACGTTCCGAATAACGGGGCTCGTTATCTCTGATATAAATGAATGTAACTTTCTTAATGTAACAAAAATTAATAGTACTAGTATAAAAAAAGTAATAGTACTTTTCAAATTTTATTTAGTAGTGAAAACGTGTCCTTTAAAAATAAAAGGGTTGTCATAAAATAACATATACAAACTAAAACATATTTTATGAATGATAAAAAAACATTCGATAAAGTATAATTAGTTGAGATTTCATAACATTAGATGAAATTAGTTGGGATAGTCATGTAATGCATACATTTTATGGGTACATGTCATGTCACACTTAATAGCAAGTTGGTTAGCGGATGCATTTATCAATGCACTATGGTAATTGCATGATGGTGGTTTCCTACTTGTATTTTGTGAGTCTTTAGGGCGTTGGAAGGGTTGTGAGCTTAGCCTATAAAAAAAAAAAAAGAAATTAAGTTTTTCGTGAAATATAAATTTCAACCTATTAATTATGGTTAAATTATTTTCATTTTTAAGTTCTTGAATTATGTTTTCTTTTATATATATAATAAGTTGTTTAAGTCATATCAATATGTATCCATCATTTTATTTACGATGCTCTTTTTCTATTATTTTTCTCACTATTTTATAATTTCATGAGAATTTAGGAGATTACGTAAAACTTTTATGCATGATTATTTTTGTAAACTTTGAAATATTTAGAATATTCAGGAGGAAATTACTTGCATAAAAATTTAAAGTATCTATATTACATTTTTATTATTTAGTTTAGTTTTTAAATATCTGTCAACCATATAGTTTTTTTGTAATTATTTTAAGATAAATTTGCTATTGCAATTTGTTTGTTATTATAACGAGTGTCATAAGACATATTAAAAATCTTTTATATTTATTGGTTAGTAATAGAGTTCATATTTTAACCTGATCACAATATAATAGAAATAATTTAAAATACTTTTAATATGATGCTTCAAAGATGAACATTAAAAAAAATATGAACAAAAGGAAAAACACTTTCACAACCTAGTTTCAAAACTATTAAAAATTCATAATCAATATGATTATTATCACCTTCATTACTATATGCTCATAAAATTTATTGTTATTCATTATTATCTTTATGAGACAATATTTTATCTTTTGGGGTGAGATAGAAGACAAAAATTTCGATGAAATTTCAATCATCTCTTGTTTGTTATGTAGTTGCCTCGTCAGCATATTCTCTTGTCTTAGTGTTTAAAACATATATTTTATTTCGAAAAAAGGGTATAAAATAAGTAAGTCATTCTACCAATGTTGATTTGGCATACTTAACATAGTCACCTTGAGAAGGCTACTTTGTTAAACAAATACATCAAAAGTAGCTAAGTAATATGTATATGTATATGTCATTTTATTTCAAAAGACATGCACTCGGAGTGTTTCAACCCCTTCCTATCTTGTTCAAAGCAAACTCAGTTCTTTTGCCTAGTATCCATCTAATAGGTTTCATGTTTCTAATAAAAGTAACTCTACGTTATTTTTACAATCTGTTTTGCCTTTCATAACTTTAACCCATCTTTGTCTATATAAAATGTCATATTCTTTATTTCGTTTTTTCATGGTCATTTTTTTAAAACAACATATTAAGATATCAATACATTATATTTTAGAATTTTATGTATAAAAAAAAAACTTAAATATCAATACATTACAGTTTAAGTGAATAAAATTTATCATAAAAAAAACTATCAAATCAATATTGTTAATGTTATAATTTAGGATCTTATTCAAAATAATAACATTAACAAATCAATAATGTTAGTGTTACTATTTAGAATCTTTTTCTAATAATTTCAAGTGACGTCTGTATGTACTTAAGCAATAGAATTAGAATTTGGCATGAAATATGGTTTATGATACTAACTTCTTGATATCATATATAAATCTCATAATAAAATTAAAATTTAACTTAATTCGCCTCTATAAAATTAATATTTAAGAGAAAGAGTGTAACACCATATAAACTCTTCAGAGACTGTGTCTTTCCAATGATAAATTATATTCAAAAGGTGTATTTATATAAATTGACAAGATGTATAATATATTTTATATTTTATTCTTGTTTCGTTTGTTCTTATGAGCTTCACTAAATACACTCAATTCTTTCAAAATAAAGGGTTTTAAAAACACGTTCCGAATAACGGGGCTCGTTATCTCTGATATAAATGAATGTAACTTTCTTAATGTAACAAAAATTAATAGTACTAGTATAAAAAAAGTAATAGTACTTTTCAAATTTTATTTAGTAGTGAAAACGTGTCCTTTAAAAATAAAAGGGTTGTCATAAAATAACATATACAAACTAAAACATATTTTATGAATGATAAAAAAACATTCGATAAAGTATAATTAGTTGAGATTTCATAACATTAGATGAAATTAGTTGGGATAGTCATGTAATGCATACATTTTATGGGTACATGTCATGTCACACTTAATAGCAAGTTGGTTAGCGGATGCATTTATCAATGCACTATGGTAATTGCATGATGGTGGTTTCCTACTTGTATTTTGTGAGTCTTTAGGGCGTTGGAAGGGTTGTGAGCTTAGCCTATAAAACAAAAAAAAAGAAATTAAGTTTTTCGTGAAATATAAATTTCAACCTATTAATTATGGTTAAATTATTTTCATTTTTAAGTTCTTGAATTATGTTTTCTTTTATATATATAATAAGTTGTTTAAGTCATATCAATATGTATCCATCATTTTATTTACGATGCTCTTTTTCTATTATTTTTCTCACTATTTTATAATTTCATGAGAATTTAGGAGATTACGTAAAACTTTTATGCATGATTATTTTTGTAAACTTTGAAATATTTAGAATATTCAGGAGGAAATTACTTGCATAAAAATTTAAAGTATCTATATTACATTTTTATTATTTAGTTTAGTTTTTAAATATCTGTCAACCATATAGTTTTTTTGTAATTATTTTAAGATAAATTTGCTATTGCAATTTGTTTGTTATTATAACGAGTGTCATAAGACATATTAAAAATCTTTTATATTTATTGGTTAGTAATAGAGTTCATATTTTAACCTGATCACAATATAATAGAAATAATTTAAAATACTTTTAATATGATGCTTCAAAGATGAACATTAAAAAAAATATGAACAAAAGGAAAAACACTTTCACAACCTAGTTTCAAAACTATTAAAAATTCATAATCAATATGATTATTATCACCTTCATTACTATATGCTCATAAAATTTATTGTTATTCATTATTATCTTTATGAGACAATATTTTATCTTTTGGGGTGAGATAGAAGACAAAAATTTCGATGAAATTTCAATCATCTCTTGTTTGTTATGTAGTTGCCTCGTCAGCATATTCTCTTGTCTTAGTGTTTAAAACATATATTTTATTTCGAAAAAAGGGTATAAAATAAGTAAGTCATTCTACCAATGTTGATTTGGCATACTTAACATAGTCACCTTGAGAAGGCTACTTTGTTAAACAAATACATCAAAAGTAGCTAAGTAATATGTATATGTATATGTCATTTTATTTCAAAAGACATGCACTCGGAGTGTTTCAACCCCTTCCTATCTTGTTCAAAGCAAACTCAGTTCTTTTGCCTAGTATCCATCTAATAGGTTTCATGTTTCTAATAAAAGTAACTCTACGTTATTTTTACAATCTGTTTTGCCTTTCATAACTTTAACCCATCTTTGTCTATATAAAATGTCATATTCTTTATTTCGTTTTTTCATGGTCATTTTTTTAAAACAACATATTAAGATATCAATACATTATATTTTAGAATTTTATGTATAAAAAAAAACTTAAATATCAATACATTACAGTTTAAGTGAATAAAATTTATCATAAAAAAAACTATCAAATCAATATTGTTAATGTTATAATTTAGGATCTTATTCAAAATAATAACATTAACAAATCAATAATGTTAGTGTTACTATTTAGAATCTTTTTCTAATAATTTCAAGTGACGTCTGTATGTACTTAAGCAATAGAATTAGAATTTGGCATGAAATATGGTTTATGATACTAACTTCTTGATATCATATATAAATCTCATAATAAAATTAAAATTTAACTTAATTCGCCTCTATAAAATTAATATTTAAGAGAAAGAGTGTAACACTATATAAACTCTTCAGAGACTGTGTCTTTCCAATGATAAATTATATTCAAAAGGTGTATTTATATAAATTGACAAGATGTATAATATATTTTATATTTTATTCTTGTTTCGTTTGTTCTTATGAGCTTCACTAAATACACTCAATTCTTTCAAAATAAAGGGTTTTAAAAACACGTTCCGAATAACGGGGCTCGTTATCTCTGATATAAATGAATGTAACTTTCTTAATGTAACAAAAATTAATAGTACTAGTATAAAAAAAGTAATAGTACTTTTCAAATTTTATTTAGTAGTGAAAACGTGTCCTTTAAAAATAAAAGGGTTGTCATAAAATAACATATACAAACTAAAACATATTTTATGAATGATAAAAAAACATTCGATAAAGTATAATTAGTTGAGATTTCATAACATTAGATGAAATTAGTTGGGATAGTCATGTAATGCATACATTTTATGGGTACATGTCATGTCACACTTAATAGCAAGTTGGTTAGCGGATGCATTTATCAATGCACTATGGTAATTGCATGATGGTGGTTTCCTACTTGTATTTTGTGAGTCTTTAGGGCGTTGGAAGGGTTGTGAGCTTAGCCTATAAAACAAAAAAAAAGAAATTAAGTTTTTCGTGAAATATAAATTTCAACCTATTAATTATGGTTAAATTATTTTCATTTTTAAGTTCTTGAATTATGTTTTCTTTTATATATATAATAAGTTGTTTAAGTCATATCAATATGTATCCATCATTTTATTTACGATGCTCTTTTTCTATTATTTTTCTCACTATTTTATAATTTCATGAGAATTTAGGAGATTACGTAAAACTTTTATGCATGATTATTTTTGTAAACTTTGAAATATTTAGAATATTCAGGAGGAAATTACTTGCATAAAAATTTAAAGTATCTATATTACATTTTTATTATTTAGTTTAGTTTTTAAATATCTGTCAACCATATAGTTTTTTTGTAATTATTTTAAGATAAATTTGCTATTGCAATTTGTTTGTTATTATAACGAGTGTCATAAGACATATTAAAAATCTTTTATATTTATTGGTTAGTAATAGAGTTCATATTTTAACCTGATCACAATATAATAGAAATAATTTAAAATACTTTTAATATGATGCTTCAAAGATGAACATTAAAAAAAATATGAACAAAAGGAAAAACACTTTCACAACCTAGTTTCAAAACTATTAAAAATTCATAATCAATATGATTATTATCACCTTCATTACTATATGCTCATAAAATTTATTGTTATTCATTATTATCTTTATGAGACAATATTTTATCTTTTGGGGTGAGATAGAAGACAAAAATTTCGATGAAATTTCAATCATCTCTTGTTTGTTATGTAGTTGCCTCGTCAGCATATTCTCTTGTCTTAGTGTTTAAAACATATATTTTATTTCGAAAAAAGGGTATAAAATAAGTAAGTCATTCTACCAATGTTGATTTGGCATACTTAACATAGTCACCTTGAGAAGGCTACTTTGTTAAACAAATACATCAAAAGTAGCTAAGTAATATGTATATGTATATGTCATTTTATTTCAAAAGACATGCACTCGGAGTGTTTCAACCCCTTCCTATCTTGTTCAAAGCAAACTCAGTTCTTTTGCCTAGTATCCATCTAATAGGTTTCATGTTTCTAATAAAAGTAACTCTACGTTATTTTTACAATCTGTTTTGCCT
Source organism: Lathyrus oleraceus (assembly GCF_024323335.1). Lineage (NCBI taxonomy): Eukaryota > Viridiplantae > Streptophyta > Magnoliopsida > Fabales > Fabaceae > Lathyrus > Lathyrus oleraceus. The sequence continues at coordinate 22,715 of NW_026112754.1, read as the reverse complement.
TTCATAACTTTAACCCATCTTTGTCTATATAAAATGTCATATTCTTTATTTCGTTTTTTCATGGTCATTTTTTTAAAACAACATATTAAGATATCAATACATTATATTTTAGAATTTTATGTATAAAAAAAAAACTTAAATATCAATACATTACAGTTTAAGTGAATAAAATTTATCATAAAAAAAACTATCAAATCAATATTGTTAATGTTATAATTTAGGATCTTATTCAAAATAATAACATTAACAAATCAATAATGTTAGTGTTACTATTTAGAATCTTTTTCTAATAATTTCAAGTGACGTCTGTATGTACTTAAGCAATAGAATTAGAATTTGGCATGAAATATGGTTTATGATACTAACTTCTTGATATCATATATAAATCTCATAATAAAATTAAAATTTAACTTAATTCGCCTCTATAAAATTAATATTTAAGAGAAAGAGTGTAACACTATATAAACTCTTCAGAGACTGTGTCTTTCCAATGATAAATTATATTCAAAAGGTGTATTTATATAAATTGACAAGATGTATAATATATTTTATATTTTATTCTTGTTTCGTTTGTTCTTATGAGCTTCACTAAATACACTCAATTCTTTCAAAATAAAGGGTTTTAAAAACACGTTCCGAATAACGGGGCTCGTTATCTCTGATATAAATGAATGTAACTTTCTTAATGTAACAAAAATTAATAGTACTAGTATAAAAAAAGTAATAGTACTTTTCAAATTTTATTTAGTAGTGAAAACGTGTCCTTTAAAAATAAAAGGGTTGTCATAAAATAACATATACAAACTAAAACATATTTTATGAATGATAAAAAAACATTCGATAAAGTATAATTAGTTGAGATTTCATAACATTAGATGAAATTAGTTGGGATAGTCATGTAATGCATACATTTTATGGGTACATGTCATGTCACACTTAATAGCAAGTTGGTTAGCGGATGCATTTATCAATGCACTATGGTAATTGCATGATGGTGGTTTCCTACTTGTATTTTGTGAGTCTTTAGGGCGTTGGAAGGGTTGTGAGCTTAGCCTATAAAACAAAAAAAAAGAAATTAAGTTTTTCGTGAAATATAAATTTCAACCTATTAATTATGGTTAAATTATTTTCATTTTTAAGTTCTTGAATTATGTTTTCTTTTATATATATAATAAGTTGTTTAAGTCATATCAATATGTATCCATCATTTTATTTACGATGCTCTTTTTCTATTATTTTTCTCACTATTTTATAATTTCATGAGAATTTAGGAGATTACGTAAAACTTTTATGCATGATTATTTTTGTAAACTTTGAAATATTTAGAATATTCAGGAGGAAATTACTTGCATAAAAATTTAAAGTATCTATATTACATTTTTATTATTTAGTTTAGTTTTTAAATATCTGTCAACCATATAGTTTTTTTGTAATTATTTTAAGATAAATTTGCTATTGCAATTTGTTTGTTATTATAACGAGTGTCATAAGACATATTAAAAATCTTTTATATTTATTGGTTAGTAATAGAGTTCATATTTTAACCTGATCACAATATAATAGAAATAATTTAAAATACTTTTAATATGATGCTTCAAAGATGAACATTAAAAAAAATATGAACAAAAGGAAAAACACTTTCACAACCTAGTTTCAAAACTATTAAAAATTCATAATCAATATGATTATTATCACCTTCATTACTATATGCTCATAAAATTTATTGTTATTCATTATTATCTTTATGAGACAATATTTTATCTTTTGGGGTGAGATAGAAGACAAAAATTTCGATGAAATTTCAATCATCTCTTGTTTGTTATGTAGTTGCCTCGTCAGCATATTCTCTTGTCTTAGTGTTTAAAACATATATTTTATTTCGAAAAAAGGGTATAAAATAAGTAAGTCATTCTACCAATGTTGATTTGGCATACTTAACATAGTCACCTTGAGAAGGCTACTTTGTTAAACAAATACATCAAAAGTAGCTAAGTAATATGTATATGTATATGTCATTTTATTTCAAAAGACATGCACTCGGAGTGTTTCAACCCCTTCCTATCTTGTTCAAAGCAAACTCAGTTCTTTTGCCTAGTATCCATCTAATAGGTTTCATGTTTCTAATAAAAGTAACTCTACGTTATTTTTACAATCTGTTTTGCCTTTCATAACTTTAACCCATCTTTGTCTATATAAAATGTCATATTCTTTATTTCGTTTTTTCATGGTCATTTTTTTAAAACAACATATTAAGATATCAATACATTATATTTTAGAATTTTATGTATAAAAAAAAAACTTAAATATCAATACATTACAGTTTAAGTGAATAAAATTTATCATAAAAAAAACTATCAAATCAATATTGTTAATGTTATAATTTAGGATCTTATTCAAAATAATAACATTAACAAATCAATAATGTTAGTGTTACTATTTAGAATCTTTTTCTAATAATTTCAAGTGACGTCTGTATGTACTTAAGCAATAGAATTAGAATTTGGCATGAAATATGGTTTATGATACTAACTTCTTGATATCATATATAAATCTCATAATAAAATTAAAATTTAACTTAATTCGCCTCTATAAAATTAATATTTAAGAGAAAGAGTGTAACACTATATAAACTCTTCAGAGACTGTGTCTTTCCAATGATAAATTATATTCAAAAGGTGTATTTATATAAATTGACAAGATGTATAATATATTTTATATTTTATTCTTGTTTCGTTTGTTCTTATGAGCTTCACTAAATACACTCAATTCTTTCAAAATAAAGGGTTTTAAAAACACGTTCCGAATAACGGGGCTCGTTATCTCTGATATAAATGAATGTAACTTTCTTAATGTAACAAAAATTAATAGTACTAGTATAAAAAAAGTAATAGTACTTTTCAAATTTTATTTAGTAGTGAAAACGTGTCCTTTAAAAATAAAAGGGTTGTCATAAAATAACATATACAAACTAAAACATATTTTATGAATGATAAAAAAACATTCGATAAAGTATAATTAGTTGAGATTTCATAACATTAGATGAAATTAGTTGGGATAGTCATGTAATGCATACATTTTATGGGTACATGTCATGTCACACTTAATAGCAAGTTGGTTAGCGGATGCATTTATCAATGCACTATGGTAATTGCATGATGGTGGTTTCCTACTTGTATTTTGTGAGTCTTTAGGGCGTTGGAAGGGTTGTGAGCTTAGCCTATAAAACAAAAAAAAAGAAATTAAGTTTTTCGTGAAATATAAATTTCAACCTATTAATTATGGTTAAATTATTTTCATTTTTAAGTTCTTGAATTATGTTTTCTTTTATATATATAATAAGTTGTTTAAGTCATATCAATATGTATCCATCATTTTATTTACGATGCTCTTTTTCTATTATTTTTCTCACTATTTTATAATTTCATGAGAATTTAGGAGATTACGTAAAACTTTTATGCATGATTATTTTTGTAAACTTTGAAATATTTAGAATATTCAGGAGGAAATTACTTGCATAAAAATTTAAAGTATCTATATTACATTTTTATTATTTAGTTTAGTTTTTAAATATCTGTCAACCATATAGTTTTTTTGTAATTATTTTAAGATAAATTTGCTATTGCAATTTGTTTGTTATTATAACGAGTGTCATAAGACATATTAAAAATCTTTTATATTTATTGGTTAGTAATAGAGTTCATATTTTAACCTGATCACAATATAATAGAAATAATTTAAAATACTTTTAATATGATGCTTCAAAGATGAACATTAAAAAAAATATGAACAAAAGGAAAAACACTTTCACAACCTAGTTTCAAAACTATTAAAAATTCATAATCAATATGATTATTATCACCTTCATTACTATATGCTCATAAAATTTATTGTTATTCATTATTATCTTTATGAGACAATATTTTATCTTTTGGGGTGAGATAGAAGACAAAAATTTCGATGAAATTTCAATCATCTCTTGTTTGTTATGTAGTTGCCTCGTCAGCATATTCTCTTGTCTTAGTGTTTAAAACATATATTTTATTTCGAAAAAAGGGTATAAAATAAGTAAGTCATTCTACCAATGTTGATTTGGCATACTTAACATAGTCACCTTGAGAAGGCTACTTTGTTAAACAAATACATCAAAAGTAGCTAAGTAATATGTATATGTATATGTCATTTTATTTCAAAAGACATGCACTCGGAGTGTTTCAACCCCTTCCTATCTTGTTCAAAGCAAACTCAGTTCTTTTGCCTAGTATCCATCTAATAGGTTTCATGTTTCTAATAAAAGTAACTCTACGTTATTTTTACAATCTGTTTTGCCTTTCATAACTTTAACCCATCTTTGTCTATATAAAATGTCATATTCTTTATTTCGTTTTTTCATGGTCATTTTTTTAAAACAACATATTAAGATATCAATACATTATATTTTAGAATTTTATGTATAAAAAAAAACTTAAATATCAATACATTACAGTTTAAGTGAATAAAATTTATCATAAAAAAAACTATCAAATCAATATTGTTAATGTTATAATTTAGGATCTTATTCAAAATAATAACATTAACAAATCAATAATGTTAGTGTTACTATTTAGAATCTTTTTCTAATAATTTCAAGTGACGTCTGTATGTACTTAAGCAATAGAATTAGAATTTGGCATGAAATATGGTTTATGATACTAACTTCTTGATATCATATATAAATCTCATAATAAAATTAAAATTTAACTTAATTCGCCTCTATAAAATTAATATTTAAGAGAAAGAGTGTAACACTATATAAACTCTTCAGAGACTGTGTCTTTCCAATGATAAATTATATTCAAAAGGTGTATTTATATAAATTGACAAGATGTATAATATATTTTATATTTTATTCTTGTTTCGTTTGTTCTTATGAGCTTCACTAAATACACTCAATTCTTTCAAAATAAAGGGTTTTAAAAACACGTTCCGAATAACGGGGCTCGTTATCTCTGATATAAATGAATGTAACTTTCTTAATGTAACAAAAATTAATAGTACTAGTATAAAAAAAGTAATAGTACTTTTCAAATTTTATTTAGTAGTGAAAACGTGTCCTTTAAAAATAAAAGGGTTGTCATAAAATAACATATACAAACTAAAACATATTTTATGAATGATAAAAAAACATTCGATAAAGTATAATTAGTTGAGATTTCATAACATTAGATGAAATTAGTTGGGATAGTCATGTAATGCATACATTTTATGGGTACATGTCATGTCACACTTAATAGCAAGTTGGTTAGCGGATGCATTTATCAATGCACTATGGTAATTGCATGATGGTGGTTTCCTACTTGTATTTTGTGAGTCTTTAGGGCGTTGGAAGGGTTGTGAGCTTAGCCTATAAAACAAAAAAAAAGAAATTAAGTTTTTCGTGAAATATAAATTTCAACCTATTAATTATGGTTAAATTATTTTCATTTTTAAGTTCTTGAATTATGTTTTCTTTTATATATATAATAAGTTGTTTAAGTCATATCAATATGTATCCATCATTTTATTTACGATGCTCTTTTTCTATTATTTTTCTCACTATTTTATAATTTCATGAGAATTTAGGAGATTACGTAAAACTTTTATGCATGATTATTTTTGTAAACTTTGAAATATTTAGAATATTCAGGAGGAAATTACTTGCATAAAAATTTAAAGTATCTATATTACATTTTTATTATTTAGTTTAGTTTTTAAATATCTGTCAACCATATAGTTTTTTTGTAATTATTTTAAGATAAATTTGCTATTGCAATTTGTTTGTTATTATAACGAGTGTCATAAGACATATTAAAAATCTTTTATATTTATTGGTTAGTAATAGAGTTCATATTTTAACCTGATCACAATATAATAGAAATAATTTAAAATACTTTTAATATGATGCTTCAAAGATGAACATTAAAAAAAATATGAACAAAAGGAAAAACACTTTCACAACCTAGTTTCAAAACTATTAAAAATTCATAATCAATATGATTATTATCACCTTCATTACTATATGCTCATAAAATTTATTGTTATTCATTATTATCTTTATGAGACAATATTTTATCTTTTGGGGTGAGATAGAAGACAAAAATTTCGATGAAATTTCAATCATCTCTTGTTTGTTATGTAGTTGCCTCGTCAGCATATTCTCTTGTCTTAGTGTTTAAAACATATATTTTATTTCGAAAAAAGGGTATAAAATAAGTAAGTCATTCTACCAATGTTGATTTGGCATACTTAACATAGTCACCTTGAGAAGGCTACTTTGTTAAACAAATACATCAAAAGTAGCTAAGTAATATGTATATGTATATGTCATTTTATTTCAAAAGACATGCACTCGGAGTGTTTCAACCCCTTCCTATCTTGTTCAAAGCAAACTCAGTTCTTTTGCCTAGTATCCATCTAATAGGTTTCATGTTTCTAATAAAAGTAACTCTACGTTATTTTTACAATCTGTTTTGCCTTTCATAACTTTAACCCATCTTTGTCTATATAAAATGTCATATTCTTTATTTCGTTTTTTCATGGTCATTTTTTTAAAACAACATATTAAGATATCAATACATTATATTTTAGAATTTTATGTATAAAAAAAAACTTAAATATCAATACATTACAGTTTAAGTGAATAAAATTTATCATAAAAAAAACTATCAAATCAATATTGTTAATGTTATAATTTAGGATCTTATTCAAAATAATAACATTAACAAATCAATAATGTTAGTGTTACTATTTAGAATCTTTTTCTAATAATTTCAAGTGACGTCTGTATGTACTTAAGCAATAGAATTAGAATTTGGCATGAAATATGGTTTATGATACTAACTTCTTGATATCATATATAAATCTCATAATAAAATTAAAATTTAACTTAATTCGCCTCTATAAAATTAATATTTAAGAGAAAGAGTGTAACACTATATAAACTCTTCAGAGACTGTGTCTTTCCAATGATAAATTATATTCAAAAGGTGTATTTATATAAATTGACAAGATGTATAATATATTTTATATTTTATTCTTGTTTCGTTTGTTCTTATGAGCTTCACTAAATACACTCAATTCTTTCAAAATAAAGGGTTTTAAAAACACGTTCCGAATAACGGGGCTCGTTATCTCTGATATAAATGAATGTAACTTTCTTAATGTAACAAAAATTAATAGTACTAGTATAAAAAAAGTAATAGTACTTTTCAAATTTTATTTAGTAGTGAAAACGTGTCCTTTAAAAATAAAAGGGTTGTCATAAAATAACATATACAAACTAAAACATATTTTATGAATGATAAAAAAACATTCGATAAAGTATAATTAGTTGAGATTTCATAACATTAGATGAAATTAGTTGGGATAGTCATGTAATGCATACATTTTATGGGTACATGTCATGTCACACTTAATAGCAAGTTGGTTAGCGGATGCATTTATCAATGCACTATGGTAATTGCATGATGGTGGTTTCCTACTTGTATTTTGTGAGTCTTTAGGGCGTTGGAAGGGTTGTGAGCTTAGCCTATAAAACAAAAAAAAAGAAATTAAGTTTTTCGTGAAATATAAATTTCAACCTATTAATTATGGTTAAATTATTTTCATTTTTAAGTTCTTGAATTATGTTTTCTTTTATATATATAATAAGTTGTTTAAGTCATATCAATATGTATCCATCATTTTATTTACGATGCTCTTTTTCTATTATTTTTCTCACTATTTTATAATTTCATGAGAATTTAGGAGATTACGTAAAACTTTTATGCATGATTATTTTTGTAAACTTTGAAATATTTAGAATATTCAGGAGGAAATTACTTGCATAAAAATTTAAAGTATCTATATTACATTTTTATTATTTAGTTTAGTTTTTAAATATCTGTCAACCATATAGTTTTTTTGTAATTATTTTAAGATAAATTTGCTATTGCAATTTGTTTGTTATTATAACGAGTGTCATAAGACATATTAAAAATCTTTTATATTTATTGGTTAGTAATAGAGTTCATATTTTAACCTGATCACAATATAATAGAAATAATTTAAAATACTTTTAATATGATGCTTCAAAGATGAACATTAAAAAAAATATGAACAAAAGGAAAAACACTTTCACAACCTAGTTTCAAAACTATTAAAAATTCATAATCAATATGATTATTATCACCTTCATTACTATATGCTCATAAAATTTATTGTTATTCATTATTATCTTTATGAGACAATATTTTATCTTTTGGGGTGAGATAGAAGACAAAAATTTCGATGAAATTTCAATCATCTCTTGTTTGTTATGTAGTTGCCTCGTCAGCATATTCTCTTGTCTTAGTGTTTAAAACATATATTTTATTTCGAAAAAAGGGTATAAAATAAGTAAGTCATTCTACCAATGTTGATTTGGCATACTTAACATAGTCACCTTGAGAAGGCTACTTTGTTAAACAAATACATCAAAAGTAGCTAAGTAATATGTATATGTATATGTCATTTTATTTCAAAAGACATGCACTCGGAGTGTTTCAACCCCTTCCTATCTTGTTCAAAGCAAACTCAGTTCTTTTGCCTAGTATCCATCTAATAGGTTTCATGTTTCTAATAAAAGTAACTCTACGTTATTTTTACAATCTGTTTTGCCTTTCATAACTTTAACCCATCTTTGTCTATATAAAATGTCATATTCTTTATTTCGTTTTTTCATGGTCATTTTTTTAAAACAACATATTAAGATATCAATACATTATATTTTAGAATTTTATGTATAAAAAAAAACTTAAATATCAATACATTACAGTTTAAGTGAATAAAATTTATCATAAAAAAAACTATCAAATCAATATTGTTAATGTTATAATTTAGGATCTTATTCAAAATAATAACATTAACAAATCAATAATGTTAGTGTTACTATTTAGAATCTTTTTCTAATAATTTCAAGTGACGTCTGTATGTACTTAAGCAATAGAATTAGAATTTGGCATGAAATATGGTTTATGATACTAACTTCTTGATATCATATATAAATCTCATAATAAAATTAAAATTTAACTTAATTCGCCTCTATAAAATTAATATTTAAGAGAAAGAGTGTAACACTATATAAACTCTTCAGAGACTGTGTCTTTCCAATGATAAATTATATTCAAAAGGTGTATTTATATAAATTGACAAGATGTATAATATATTTTATATTTTATTCTTGTTTCGTTTGTTCTTATGAGCTTCACTAAATACACTCAATTCTTTCAAAATAAAGGGTTTTAAAAACACGTTCCGAATAACGGGGCTCGTTATCTCTGATATAAATGAATGTAACTTTCTTAATGTAACAAAAATTAATAGTACTAGTATAAAAAAAGTAATAGTACTTTTCAAATTTTATTTAGTAGTGAAAACGTGTCCTTTAAAAATAAAAGGGTTGTCATAAAATAACATATACAAACTAAAACATATTTTATGAATGATAAAAAAACATTCGATAAAGTATAATTAGTTGAGATTTCATAACATTAGATGAAATTAGTTGGGATAGTCATGTAATGCATACATTTTATGGGTACATGTCATGTCACACTTAATAGCAAGTTGGTTAGCGGATGCATTTATCAATGCACTATGGTAATTGCATGATGGTGGTTTCCTACTTGTATTTTGTGAGTCTTTAGGGCGTTGGAAGGGTTGTGAGCTTAGCCTATAAAACAAAAAAAAAAGAAATTAAGTTTTTCGTGAAATATAAATTTCAACCTATTAATTATGGTTAAATTATTTTCATTTTTAAGTTCTTGAATTATGTTTTCTTTTATATATATAATAAGTTGTTTAAGTCATATCAATATGTATCCATCATTTTATTTACGATGCTCTTTTTCTATTATTTTTCTCACTATTTTATAATTTCATGAGAATTTAGGAGATTACGTAAAACTTTTATGCATGATTATTTTTTGTAAACTTTGAAATATTTAGAATATTCAGGAGGAAATTACTTGCATAAAAATTTAAAGTATCTATATTACATTTTTATTATTTAGTTTAGTTTTTAAATATCTGTCAACCATATAGTTTTTTTGTAATTATTTTAAGATAAATTTGCTATTGCAATTTGTTTGTTATTATAACGAGTGTCATAAGACATATTAAAAATCTTTTATATTTATTGGTTAGTAATAGAGTTCATATTTTAACCTGATCACAATATAATAGAAATAATTTAAAATATTTTTAATATGATGCTTCAAAGATGAACATTAAAAAAATATGAACAAAAGGAAAAACACTTTCACAACCTAGTTTCAAAACTATTAAAAATTCATAATCAATATGATTATTATCACCTTCATTACTATATGCTCATAAAATTTATTGTTATTCATTATTATCTTTATGAGACAATATTTTATCTTTTGGGGTGAGATAGAAGACAAAAATTTCGATGAAATTTCAATCATCTCTTGTTTGTTATGTAGTTGCCTCGTCAGCATATTCTCTTGTCTTAGTGTTTAAAACATATATTTTATTTCGAAAAAAGGGTATAAAATAAGTAAGTCATTCTACCAATGTTGATTTGGCATACTTAACATAGTCACCTTGAGAAGGCTACTTTGTTAAACAAATACATCAAAAGTAGCTAAGTAATATGTATATGTATATGTCATTTTATTTCAAAAGACATGCACTCGGAGTGTTTCAACCCCTTCCTATCTTGTTCAAAGCAAACTCAGTTCTTTTGCCTAGTATCCATCTAATAGGTTTCATGTTTCTAATAAAAGTAACTCTACGTTATTTTTACAATCTGTTTTGCCTTTCATAACTTTAACCCATCTTTGTCTATATAAAATGTCATATTCTTTATTTCGTTTTTTCACGGTCATTTTTTTAAAACAACATATTAAGATATCAATACATTATATTTTAGAATTTTATGTATAAAAAAAACTTAAATATCAATACATTACAGTTTAAGTGAATAAAATTTATCATAAAAAAAACTATCAAATCAATATTGTTAATGTTATAATTTAGGATCTTATTCAAAATAATAACATTAACAAATCAATAATGTTAGTGTTACTATTTAGAATCTTTTTCTAATAATTTCAAGTGACGTCTGTATGTACTTAAGCAATAGAATTAGAATTTGGCATGAAATATGGTTTATGATACTAACTTCTTGATATCATATATAAATCTCATAATAAAATTAAAATTTAACTTAATTCGCCTCTATAAAATTAATATTTAAGAGAAAGAGTGTAACACTATATAAACTCTTCAGAGACTGTGTCTTTCCAATGATAAATTATATTCAAAAGGTGTATTTATATAAATTGACAAGATGTATAATATATTTTATATTTTATTCTTGTTTCGTTTGTTCTTATGAGCTTCACTAAATACACTCAATTCTTTCAAAATAAAGGGTTTTAAAAACACGTTCCGAATAACGGGGCTCGTTATCTCTGATATAAATGAATGTAACTTTCTTAATGTAACAAAAATTAATAGTACTAGTATAAAAAAAGTAATAGTACTTTTCAAATTTTATTTAGTAGTGAAAACGTGTCCTTTAAAAATAAAAGGGTTGTCATAAAATAACATATACAAACTAAAACATATTTTATGAATGATAAAAAAACATTCGATAAAGTATAATTAGTTTTAAAGTCTTATATTAGTTGAGTGAGAGATTTCATAACATTAGATGAAATTAGTTGGGATAGTCATGTAATGCATACATTTTATGGGTACATGTCATGTCACACTTAATAGCAAGTTGGTTAGCGGATGCATTTATCAATGCACTATGGTAATTGCATGATGGTGGTTTCCTACTTGTATTTTGTGAGTCTTTAGGGCGTTGGAAGGGTTGTGAGCTTAGCCTATAAAACAAAAAAAAGAAATAGAAAGTATTAAGTTTTTCGTGAAATATAAATTTCAACCTATTAATTATGGTTAAATTATTTTCATTTTTAAGTTCTTGAATTATGTTTTCTTTATATATATAATAAGTTGTTTAAGTCATATCAATATGTATCCATCATTTATTTACGATGCTCTTTTTCTATTATTTTTCTCACTATTTTATAATTTCATGAGAATTTAGGAGATTACGTAAAACTTTTATGCATGATTATTTTTGTAAACTTTGAAATATTTAGAATATTCAGGAGGAAATTACTTGCATAAAAATTTAAAGTATCTATATTACATTTTTATTATTTAGTTTAGTTTTTAAATATCTGTCAACCATATAGTTTTTTTGTAATTATTTTAAGATAAATTTGCTATTGCAATTTGTTTGTTATTATAACGAGTGTCATAAGACATATTAAAAATCTTTTATATTTATTGGTTAGTAATAGAGTTCATATTTTAACCTGATCACAATATAATAGAAATAATTTAAAATACTTTTAATATGATGCTTCAAAGATGAACATTAAAAAAAATATGAACAAAAGGAAAAACACTTTCACAACCTAGTTTCAAAACTATTAAAAATTCATAATCAATATGATTATTATCACCTTCATTACTATATGCTCATAAAATTTATTGTTATCATTATCTTTATGAGACAATATTTTATCTTTTGGGGTGAGATAGAAGACAAAAATTTCGATGAAATTTCAATCATCTCTTGTTTGTTATGTAGTTGCCTCGTCAGCATTCTCTTGTCTTAGTGTTTAAAACATATATTTTATTTCGAAAAAAGGGTAATTTCATATTAAAATAAAACAAATAGTATGGTTTATAAAAAAGGGTATTAAAATAAGTAAGTCATTCTACCAATGTTGATTTGGCATACTTAACATAGTCACCTTGAGAAGGCTACTTTGTTAAACAAATACATCAAAAGTAGCTAAGTAATATGTATATGTATATGTCATTTTATTTCAAAAGACATGCACTCGGAGTGTTTCAACCCCTTCCTATCTTGTTCAAAGCAAACTCAGTTCTTTTGCCTAGTATCCATCTAATAGGTTTCATGTTTCTAATAAAAGTAACTCTACGTTATTTTACAATCTGTTTTGCCTTTCATAACTTTAACCCATCTTTGTCTATATAAAATGTCATATTCTTTATTTCGTTTTTCATGGTCATTTTTTTAAAACAACATATTAAGATATCAATACATTATATTTTAGAATTTTATGTATAGTATATATAATATAAATATATATATATATATATATATATATATATATATATATATATATATATAATATAAATATAAAAAAAAACTTAAATATCAATACATTACAGTTTAAGTGAATAAAATTTATCATAAAAAAAACTATCAAATCAATATTGTTAATGTTATAATTTAGGATCTTATTCAAAATAATAACATTAACAAATCAATAATGTTAGTGTTACTATTTAGAATCTTTTTCTAATAATTTCAAGTGACGTCTGTATGTACTTACCCCCCCCCCCCCCCCCCACCGCCCCCCCCAACCCCCTCCCCTCCCCCCTCCCCCCTCCCCCCCCCCCCCCCGCCCCCCCCCCCCCCCCTAGCAATAGAATTAGAATTTGGCATGAAATATGGTTTATGATACTAACTTCTTGATATCATATATAAATCTCATAATAAAATTAAAATTTACTTAATTCGCCTCTATAAAATTAATATTTAAGAGAAAGAGTGTAACACTATATAAACTCTTCAGAGACTGTGTCTTTCCAATGATAAATTATATTCAAAAGGTGTATTTATATAAATTGACAAGATGTATAATATATTTTATATTTTATTCTTGTTTCGTTTGTTCTTATGAGCTTCACTAAATACACTCAATTCTTTCAAAATAAAGGGTTTTAAAAACACGTTCCGAATAACGGGGCTCGTTATCTCTGATATAAATGAATGTAACTTTCTTAATGTAACAAAAATTAATAGTACTAGTATAAAAAAAGTAATAGTACTTTTCAAATTTATTTAGTAGTGAAAACGTGTCCTTTAAAAATAAAAGGGTTGTCATAAAATAACATATACAAACTAAAACATATTTTATGAATGATAAAAAAACATTCGATAAAGTATAATTAGTTGAGATTTCATAACATTAGATGAAATTAGTTGGGATAGTCATGTAATGCATACTTTATGGGTACATGTCATGTCACACTTAATAGCAAGTTGGTTAGCGGATGCATTTATCAATGCACTATGGTAATTGCATGATGGTGGTTTCCTACTTGTATTTTGTGAGTCTTTAGGGCGTTGGAAGGTTGTGAGCTTAGCCTATAAAACAAAAAAAAAGAAATTAAGTTTTTCGTGAAATATAAATTTCAACCTATTATTATGGTTAAATTATTTCATTTTTAAGTTCTTGAATTATGTTTTTTTTATATATATAATAAGTGTTTAAGTCATATCAATATGTATCCATCATTTATTTACGATGCTCTTTTTCTATTATTTTTCTCACTATTTTATAATTTCATGAGAATTTAGGAGATTACGTAAACTTTTATGCATGATTATTTTTGTAAAACTTGAAATATTTAGAATATTCAGGAGGAAATTACTTGCATAAAAATTTAAAGTATTATATTACATTTTTATTATTTAGTTTAGTTTTTAAATATCTGTCAACCATATAGTTTTTTTGTAATTATTTTAAGATAAATTTGCTATTGCAATTTGTTGTTATATAACGAGTGTCATAAGACATATTAAAAATCTTTTATATTTATTGGTTAGTAATAGAGTTCATTTTAACCTGATCACATATAATAGAAATAATTTAAAATACTTTTAATATGATGCTTCAAAGATGAACATTAAAAAAAATATGAACAAAAGGAAAAACACTTTCACAACCTAGTTTCAAAACTATTAAAAATCATAATCAATATGATTATTATCACCTTCATTACTATATGCTCATAAAATTTATTGTTATTCATTATTATCTTTATGAGACAATATTTTATCTTTGGGGTGAGATAGAAGACAAAAATTTCGATGAAATTTCAATCATCTCTTGTTTGTTATGTAGTTGCCTCGTCAGCATATTCTCTTGTTAGTGTTTAAAACATATATTTATTTCGAAAAAAGGGTATAAAATAAGTAAGTCATTCTACCAATGTTGATTTGGCATACTTAACATAGTCACCTTGAGAAGGCTACTTTGTTAAACAAATACATCAAAAGTAGCTAAGTAATATGTATATGTATATGTCATTTTATTTCAAAAGACATGCACTCGGAGTGTTTCAACCCTTCCTATCTTGTTCAAAGCAAACTCAGTTCTTTTGCCTAGTATCCATCTAATAGGTTTCATGTTTCTAATAAAAGTAACTCTACGTTATTTTTACAATCTGTTTTGCCTTTCATAACTTTAACCCATCTTTGTCTATATAAATGTCATATTCTTTATTTCGTTTTTTCATGGTCATTTTTTAAAACAACATATTAAGATATCAATACATTATATTTTAGAATTTATGTATAAAAAAAAACTTAAATATCAATACATTACAGTTTAAGTGAATAAAATTTATCATAAAAAAAACTATCAAATCAATATTGTTAATGTTATAATTTAGGATCTTATTCAAAATAATAACATTAACAAACAATAATGTTAGTGTTACTATTTAGAATCTTTTTCTAATAATTTCAAGTGACGTCTGTATGTACTTAAGCAATAGAATTAGAATTTGGCATGAAATATGGTTTATGATACTAACTTCTTGATATCATATAAATCTCATAATAAAATTAAAATTTAACTTAATTCGCCTCTATAAAATTAATATTTAAGAGAAAGAGTGTAACACTATATAAACTCTTCAGAGACTGTGTCTTCCAATGATAAATTATATTCAAAAGGTGTATTTATATAAATTGACAAGATGTATAATATATTTTATATTTTATTCTTGTTTCGTTTGTTCTTATGAGCTTCACTAAATACACTCAATTCTTTCAAAATAAAGGGTTTTAAAAACACGTTCCGAATAACGGGGCTCGTATCTCTGATATAAATGAATGTAACTTTCTTAATGTAACAAAAATTAATAGTACTAGTATAAAAAAAGTAATAGTACTTTTCAAATTTTATTTAGTAGTGAAAACGTGTCCTTTAAAAATAAAAGGGTTGTCATAAAATAACATATACAAACTAAAACATATTTATGAATGATAAAAAAACATTCGATAAAGTATAATTAGTTGAGATTCATAACATTAGATGAAATTAGTTGGGATAGTCATGTAATGCATACATTTTATGGGTACATGTCATGTCACACTTAATAGCAAGTTGGTTAGCGGATGCATTATCAATGCACTATGGTAATTGCATGATGGTGGTTTCTACTTGTATTTGTGAGTCTTTAGGGCGTTGGAAGGGTTGTGAGCTTAGCCTATAAAACAAAAAAAAAGAAATTAAGTTTTTCGTGAAATATAAATTTCAACCTATTAATTATGGTTAAATTTTTCATTTTTAAGTTCTTGAATTATGTTTTCTTTATATATATAATAAGTTGTTTAAGTCATATCAATATGTATCCATCATTTTATTTACGATGCTCTTTTTCTATTATTTTCTCACTATTTTATAATTTCATGAGAATTTAGGAGATTACGTAAAACTTTTATGCATGATTATTTTTGTAAACTTTGAATATTTAAATATTCAGGAGGAATTACTTGCATAAAAATTTAAAGTATCTATATTACATTTTTATTATTAGTTTAGTTTTTAAATATCTGTCAACCATATAGTTTTTTTTGTAATATTTAAGATAAATTTGCTATTGCAATTTGTTTGTTATTATAACGAGTGTCATAAGACATATTAAAAATCTTTATATTTATTGGTTAGTAATAGAGTTCATATTTAACCTGATCACAATATAAGAAATAATTAAAATACTTTTAATATGATGCTTCAAAGATGAACATTAAAAAAAATATGAACAAAAGGAAAAACACTTTCACAACCTAGTTTCAAAACTATTAAAAATTCATAATCAATATGATTATTATCACCTTCATTACTATATGCTCATAAAATTTATTGTATTCATTATTATCTTTATGAGACAATATTTTATCTTTTGGGGGAGATAGAAGACAAAAATTCGATGAAATTTCAATCATCTCTTGTTTGTTATGTAGTTGCCTCGTCAGCATATTCTCTTGTCTTAGTGTTTAAAACATATATTTATTTCGAAAAAAGGGTATAAATAAGTAAGTCATTCTACCAATGTTGATTTGGCATACTTAACATAGTCACCTTGAGAAGGCTACTTGTTAAACAAATACATCAAAAGTAGCTAAGTAATATGTATATGTATATGTCATTTTATTTCAAAAGACATGCACTCGGAGTGTTTCAACCCCTTCCTATCTTGTTCAAAGCAAACTCAGTTCTTTTGCCTAGTATCCATCTAATAGGTTTCAGTTTCTAATAAAAGTAACTCTACGTTATTTTTACAATCTGTTTTGCCTTTCATAACTTTACCCATCTTTGTCTATATAAATGTATATCTTTATTTCGTTTTTCATGGTCATTTTTTTAAAACAACATATTAGATATCAATACATTATATTTTAGAATTTTATGTATAAAAAAAAACTTAAATATCAATACATTACAGTTTAAGTGAATAAAATTTATCATAAAAAAACTATCAAATCAATATTGTTAATGTTATAATTTAGGATCTTATTCAAATAATAACATTAACAAATCAATAATGTTAGTGTTACTATTTAGAATCTTTTTCTAATAATTTCAAGTGACGTCTGTATGTACTTAAGCAATAGAATTAGAATTGGCATGAAATATGGTTTATGATACTAACTTCTTGATATCATATATAAATCTCATAATAAAATTAAAATTTAACTTAATTCGCCTCTATAAAATAATATTTAAGAGAAAGAGTGTAACACTATATAAACTCTTCAGAGACTGTGTCTTCCAATGATAATATATTCAAAAGGTGTATTATATAAATTGACAAGATGTATAATATATTTTATTTTTATTCTTGTTTCGTTTGTTCTTATGAGCTTCACTAATACACTCATCTTTCAAAATAAAGGGTTTTAAAAACACGTTCCGAATAACGGGGCTCGTTATCTCTGATATAAATGATGTAACTTTCTTAAGTAAAAAAAATTAATAGTACTAGTATAAAAAAAGTAATAGTACTTTTCAAATTTTATTTAGTAGTGAAAACGTGTCCTTTAAAAATAAAAGGGTTGTCATAAAATAACATATACAAACTAAAACTATTTTATGAATGATAAAAAAACATTCGATAAAGTATAATTAGTTGAGATTTCATAACATTAGATGAAATTAGTTGGGATAGTCATGTAATGCATACATTTATGGTACATGTCATGTCACACTTATAGCAAGTTGGTTTAGCGGATGCATTTATCAATGCACTATGGTAATTGCATGATGGTGGTTTCCTACTTGTATTTTGTGAGTTTAGGGCGTTGGAAGGGTGTGAGCTTAGCCTAAAACAAAAAAAAAAAAGAAATTAAGTTTTTCGTGAAATATAAATTTCAACCTATTAATTATGGTTAAATTTTTCATTTTTAAGTTCTTGATTACGTTTCTTTATATATATAATAAGTTGTTTAAGTCATATCAATATGTATCCATCATTTTTTACGATGCTCTTTTTCTATTATTTTTCTCACTATTTTATAATTCATGAGAATTTAGGGATTACGTAAAACTTTTATGCATGATTATTTTTTGTAAACTTTGAAATATTTAGAATATTCAGGAGGAAAACTTGCATAAAAATTAAAGTATCTATATTAATTTTTATTATTTAGTTTAGTTTTTAAATATCTGTCAACCATATAGTTTTTTGTAATTATTTAAGATAAATTTGCTATTGCAATTTGTTTGTATTATAACGAGTGTCATAAGACATATAAAATCTTTTATATTTATTGGTTAGTAATAGAGTTCATATTTTAACCTGATCACAATAATAGAAATAATTTAAAATACTTTAATTGATGCTTCAAAGATGAACATAAAAAAAAATATGAACAAAAGGAAAAACACTTTCACAACCTAGTTTCAAAACTATTAAAAATTCATAATATATGATTATCACCTTCATTACTATATGCTCATAAAATTTATTGTTATTCATTATTATCTTTATGAGACAATATTTTATCTTTTGGGGTGAGATAGAAGACAAAATTTCGATGAAATTTCAATCATCTCTTGTTGTTATGTAGTTGCCTCGTCAGCATATCTCTTTCTTAGTGTTTAAACATATATTTTATTTCGAAAAAAGGGTATAAAATAAGTAAGTCATTCTACCAATGTTGATTTGGCATACTAACATAGTCCTTGAGAAGGCTACTTTGTTAAACAAATACATCAAAAGTAGCTAAGTAATATGTATATGTATATGTCATTTTATTTCAAAGACATGCATCGGAGTGTTTCAACCCCTTCCTATCTTGTTCAAAGCAAACTCAGTTCTTTTGCCTAGTATCCATCTAATAGGTTTCATGTTTCTAATAAAAGTAACTCTACGTTATTTTTACAATCTGTTTTGCCTTTCATAACTTTAACCATCTTTGTCTATATAAAATGTCATATTCTTTATTTCGTTTTTTCATGGTCATTTTTTTAAAACAACATATTAAGATATCAATAATTATATTTTAGAATTTTATGTATAAAAAAAAAACTTAAATATCAATACATTACAGTTTAAGTGAATAAAATTTATCATAAAAAAAACTATCAAATCAATATTGTTAATGTTATAATTTAGGATCTTATTCAATAATAACATTAACAAATCAATATGTTAGTGTTACTATTTAGAATCTTTTTCTAATAATTTCAAGTGACGTCTGTATGTACTTAAGCAATAGAATTAGAATTTGGCATGAAATATGGTTTATGATACTAACTTCTTGATATCATATATAAATCTCATAATAAAATTAAAATTTAACTAATTCGCCTCTATAAAATTAATATTTAAGAGAAAGAGTGTAACACTATATAAACTCTTCAGAGACTGTGTTTTCCAATGATAAATTATATTCAAAAGGTGTATTTAATAAATGACAAGATGTATAATATATTTTATATTTTTATTCTTGTTTCGTTTGTTCTTATGAGCTCACTAAATACACTCAATTCTTTCAAAATAAAGGTTTAAAACACGTTCCGAATAACGGGGCTCGTTATCTCTGATAAAATGAATGTAACTTCTTAATGTAACAAAAATTAATAGTACTAGTATAAAAAAAGTAATAGTACTTTTCAATTTTTTTGTAGTGAAAACGTGTCCTTTAAAAATAAAAGGGTTGTCAAAAATAACATAACACTAAAACATATTTTATGAATGATAAAAAAACATTCGATAAAGTATAATTAGTTGAGATTTCATAACATTAGATGAAATTAGTTGGGATAGTCATGTAATGCATACATTTTATGGGTACATGTCATGTCACACTTAATAGCAAGTTGGTAGCGGATGCATTTATCAATGCACTATGGTAATTGCATGATGGTGGTTTCCTACTTGTATTTTGTGAGTCTTTAGGGCGTTGGAAAGGGTTGTGAGCTTAGCCTATAAAACAAAAAAAAAGAAATTTAGTTTTTCGTGAAATATAAATTTCAACCTATTATTATGGTTAAATATTTTCATTTTTAAGTTCTTGAATTATGTTTCTTTTATATATATAATAGTTGTTTAAGTCATATCAATATGTATCCATCATTTTATTTACGATGCTCTTTTTCTATTTTTTTCTCACTATTTTATAATTCATGAGAATTTAGGAGATTACGTAAAACTTTTATGCATGATTATTTTTGTAAACTTTGAAATATTTAGAATATTCAGGAGGAATTACTTGCATAAAAATTAAAGTATCTATATTACATTTTTATTATTTAGTTTAGTTTTTAAATATCTGTCTCAACCATATAGTTTTTTGTAATTATTTTAAGATAAATTTGCTATTGCAATTTGTTTGTTATTAACGAGTGTCATAAGACATATTAAAAAATTTTATATTTATTGGTTAGTAATAGAGTTCATATTTTAACATGATCACAATATAATAGAAATAATTTAAAATACTTTTAATATGATGCTTCAAAGATGAACATTAAAAAAAATATGAACAAAAGGAAAAACACTTTCACAACCTAGTTTCAAAACTAATAAAAATTCATAATCAATATGATTATTATCACTTCATTACTATATGCTCATAAAATTTATTGTATTATTATTATCTTTATGAGACAATTTTTATCTTTTGGGGTGAGTAGAAGACAAAAATTTCGATGAAATTTCAATCATCTCTTGTTTGTTAGTAGTTGCTCGTCAGCATATTCTCTTGTCTTAGTGTTTAAAACATATATTTATTTCGAAAAAAAGGGTATAAAATAAGTAAGTCATTCTACCAATGTTGATTTGGCATACTTAACATAGTCACCTTGAGAAGGCTACTTGTTAAACAAATACATCAAAAGTAGCTAAGTAATATGTATATGTATATGTCATTTTATTTCAAAAGACATGCACTCGGAGTGTTTCAAACCCTTCCTATCATGTTCAAAGAAACTCAGTCTTTTGCCTAGTATCCATCTAATAGGTTTCATGTTTCTAATAAAAGTAACTCTACGTTATTTTTACAATCTGTTTTGCTTTTCATAACTTTAACCATCTTTGTCTATATAAAATGTCATATTCTTTATTTCGTTTTTCATGGTCATTTTTTTAAAACAAAATATTAAGATATCAATACATTATATTTAGAATTTTATGTATAAAAAAAAACTTAAATATCAATACATTCAGTTTAAGTGAATAAAATTTATCATAAAAAAAACTATCAAATCAATATGTTAATGTATAATTTAGGATCTTATTCAAAATAATAACATTAACAAATCAAAATGTTAGTGTTACTATTTAGAATCTATTTCTAATAATTTCAAGTGACGTCTATATGTACTTAAGCAATAGAATTAGAATTTGGCATGAAATATGGTTTATGATACTAATCTTGATATCATATATAAATCTCATAATAAAATTTAAAATTTAACTTAATTCGCCTCTATAAAATTAATATTTAAGAGAAGAGTGTAACACTATATAAACTCTTCAGAGACTGTGTCTTTCCAATGATAATTATATTCAAAGGGTATTTATATAAAATGGACAAGATGTATAATATATTTTATATTTTATTCTTGTTTCGTTGTTCTTATGAGCTTCACTAAATACACTCAATTCTTTCAAAATAAAGGGTTTTAAAAACACGTTCCGAATAACGGGCTCGTATCTCTGATATAAATGATGTAACTTTCTTAATGTAACAAAAATTAACAGTATAGTATAAAAAAGTAATAGTACTTTTCAAATTTTATTTAGTAGTGAAAACGTGTCCTTTAAAAATAAAAGGGTTGTCATAAAATAACATATACAAACTAAAAGATATTTTGAATGATAAAAAAACATTCGATAAAGTATAATTAGTTGAGATTTCATAAATTAGATGAAATTAGTTGGGATAGTCATGTAATGCATACATTTTATGGGTACATGTCATGTCAAACTTAATAGCAAGTTGTTAGCGGATGCATTTATCAATGCACTATGGTAATGCATGATGGGGTTTCCTACTTGTATTTTGTGAGTCTTTAGGG
>NW_026112753.1:0-65846 GCF_024323335.1 Lathyrus oleraceus | reverse complement strand
TTAGTCAAATTTCATGGGTTTAAAACAACATTTTCATCATTACACAATTTAATCAAATTTCATGGGTTAACAACAACACTTTTATCATTCCCAAATCAATCAAATTTCATGGGTTTAACAATAATATTTCAATTATTCAAACAATTCAATAAGATTTCATGGGTTTACCAACAACATTTTCATCATTCACACAATTCAATCTAATTTCATGGGTTTAAACAATATTTTTCATTCACATAATTCTATAATTTCATTGGTTACACGACAACATTTTCATGATTCACAAATTCAATCAAATTTCATGGGTTTAAAATAAGATTTTCATCTTTCCCACAATTCAATCAAATTTCATGGGTTAATACCAACAATTTTTATGATTAACAATATTCAATCAAATTTCATGGGTTTAACAACAATATTTTCATCATTTCCACAATTTAATCAAATTTCATGGGTTTAACAATAATATTTTAATTATTCACACAATTCAATCAGATTTCATGGGTTAACCAACAACATTTTCATCATTCAAACAATTCAATCAAATTTCACGGGTTTAAAACATGATTTACATCATTCCCACAATTCAATTAAATTTCATGGTTTAACACCAACATTTTTATGGTTAACAATATTCAATCTAATTTCATGGGTTTAACAAAAATATTTTCATCATTACCACAATTTAATCAAATTTCATGGGTTTAAAAATAATATTTAATTATTCACACAATTTAATCAAATTTCATGGGTTAATAACAATATTTTAATCATTCACACAATTGATCAAATTTCATGGATTTAACAACAACATTTTCATCATTCACACAATTCAATCAAATTTCATGGATTAACAATAATATTTCATTATTCACACAATTCAATCAAATTTCAGGGTTAAAACATGATTTACATTCCCACAATTCAATTATTTCATGGGTTTAACACCAACATTTTTATGATTAACATATTCAATCAAATTTCATGGGTTTACAACAACATTTTCATCATTTCCACAATTTAATCAAATTTCATCAGGTTTAACAATAATATTTTAATTATTCACACAATTCAATCAAATTTCATGGTTTACAAACAACATTTTCATCATTCACACAATTAATTAATTTCATGGGTTTAACAACAACATTTCATCATTCACACAATTCAATCTAATTTCATGGGTTTAACAACAACATTTTCATCATTCACACAATTCAAACAAATTTCATGGGATTAAAACAAGATTACATCATTCCCACAATTCAATTAAATTTCATGGGTTAACACCAACATTTTTATGATTATCAATATTCAATCAAATTTCATGGGTTTAACAACAACATTTTCATCATTTCTATAATTTAATCAAATTTCATGGGTTTAATAATAATATTTTAATATTCACACAATTTAATCAATTTCATGGGTTTAATAACAATATTTATCATTCACACAATTGAATCAAATGTCATGGATTTAACAACAACATTTTCATCATTCACACAATTTAATCAAATTTTATTGGTTTAAAACAACATTTTCATCATTCCCACAATCAATCATATTTCATGGGTTTAACAATAATATTTCAATATTCACACAATACAATCAAATTTCAGGGTTTAAAACATGATTTACATCATTCCCACAATTCAATAAATTTCATGGGTTTAACACCAACATTTTATGATTAACAATATTCAATCAAATTTCATGGGTTTAACAACAACATTCATCATTTTCACAATTTAATCAAATTTCATCGGTTTAACAATAATATTTTTCTTATTCACACAATTCAATCAGATTTCATGCGTTTAAAAAAATTTTCATCATTCACACAATTCTATCTAATTTCATGGGTTAACAACAACATTTTCATCATTCACACAATTCTATCTAATTTCATGGGTTTAACACAAACATTTTCATCATTCACACAATTCAATCAAATTTCATGGGTTTAAAAAGATTTACATCATTCCCACAATTCAATTAAATTTCATGGTTTAACACCAACATTTTATGATTAACAATATTCAATCAAATTTCATGGGTTTTAACAACAACATTTCATCATTCACACACATTTATTCAAATTTCATGGGTTTAACAACACATTTTTATTATTCCACAATTCAATCAATTTCATGGGGTTTACAATAATATTTCAATTATTCGCAAAATTCAATCAGATTTCATGGGTTTACCAACAACATTTTCATCATTCACACAATTCTATCTAATTTCATGGGTTTAACAACAATTTTTTCATTCACATAATTCTATCTAATTTCATTGGTTTAACGACAACATTTTAATGATTCACACAATTCAATCAAATTTCATGGGTTTAAAATAAGATTTACATCTTTCCCACAATTCAATCAAATTTCATGGGGTTAATACCAACATTTTTATGAATAACAATATTCAATCAGATTGCATGGGTTTAACGACAACGTTTTCATCATTTCCACAATTTAATCAAATTTCATGGGTTTAACAATAATATTTTAATTATTCACACAATTCAATCAGATTTCATGGGTTAACCAACAACATTTTCATCATTCAAACAATTCAATCAAATTTCACGGGTTTAAAACATGATTTACATCATTCCCACAATTCAATTAAATTTCATGTGTTTAACACCAACATTTTTATGGTTAACAATATTCAATCTAATTTCATGTGTTTAACAACAATATTTTCATCATTACCACAATTTAATCAAATTTCATGGGTTTAAAAATAATATTTTAATTATTCACACAATTTAATCAAATTTCATGGGTTTAATAACAATATTTTAATCATTCACACAATTGAATCAAATGTCATGGATTTAACAACAACTTTTTATCATTCACACAATTCAATCAAATTTCATGGATTAACAATAATATTTCAATTATTCACACAATACAATCAAATTTCACGGGTTTAAAACATGATTTACATCATTCCCACAATTCAATTAATTTTCATGGGTTTAACACCAACATTTTTATGATTAACAATATTCAATCAAATTTCATGGGTTTAACAACAACATTTTCATCATTTCCACAATTTAATCAAATTTCATCAGTTTAACAATAATATTTAATTATTCACACAATTCAATCAGATTTCATGCGTTTACAAACAACATTTCATCATTCACACAATTCTATCTAATTTCATGGGTTAACAACAACATTTTCATCATTCACACAATTCTATCTAATTTCATGGGTTTAACAACAACATTTTCATCATTCACACAATTCAAACAAATTTCATGGGATTAAAACAAGATTTACATCATTCCCACAATTCAATTAAATTTCATGGGTTAACACCAACATTTTTATGATTATCAATATTCAATCAAATTTCATGGGTTTAACAACAACATTTTCATCATTTCTATAATTTAATCAAATTTCATGGGATTAATAATAATATTTTAATTATTCACACAATTTAATCAAATTTCATGGGTTTAATAACAATATTTTAATCATTCACACAATTGAATCAAATGTCATGGATTTAACAACAACATTTTCATCATTCACACAATTTAATCAAATTTTATTGGTTTAACAACAACATTTTCATCATTCCCACAATCAATCATATTTCATGGGTTTAACAATAATATTTCAATTATTCACACAATACAATCAAATTTCACGGGTTTAAAACATGATTTACATCATTCCCACAATTCAATTAAATTTCATGGGTTTAACACCAACATTTTTATGATTAACAATATTCAATCAAATTTCATGGGTTTAACAACAACATTTTCATCATTTTCACAATTTAATCAAATTTCATCGGTTTAACAATAATATTTTACTTATTCACACAATTCAATCAGATTTCATGCGTTTACAAACAACATTTTCATCATTCACACAATTCTATCTAATTTCATGGGTTTAACAACAACATTTTCATCATTCACACAATTCTATCTAATTTCATGGGTTTAACAACAACATTTTCATCATTCACACAATTCAATCAAATTTCATGGGATTAAAACAAGATTTACATCATTCCCACAATTCAATTAAATTTCATGGGTTTAACACCAACATTTTAATGATTAACAATATTCAATCAAATTTTATGGGTTTAACAACAACATTTTCATCATTCACACAATTTATTCAAATTTCATGGGTTTAACAACAACATTTTTATTATTCCCACAATTCAATCAAATTTCATGGGTTTAACAATAATATTTCAATTATTCGCAAAATTCAATCAGATTTCATGGGTTTACCAACAACATTTTCATCATTCACACAATTCTATCTAATTTCATGGGTTTAACAACAATTTTTTCATTCACATAATTCTATCTAATTTCATTGGTTTAACGATAACATTTTCATCATTCACACAATTCAATCAAATTTCATGGGTTTAAAATAAGATTTACATCTTTCCCACAATTCAATCAAATTTCATAGGGTTAATACCAACATTTTTATGATTAACAATATTCAATCAAATTTCATGGGTTTAACAACAACATTTTCATCATTTCCACAATTTAATCAAATTTCATGGGTTTAACAATAATATTTTAATTATTCACACAATTTAGTCAAATTTCATGGGTTTTAAAACAACATTTTCATCATTCACACAATTTAATCAAATTTCATGGGTTTAACAACGACACTTTTATCATTCCCACAATTCAATCAAATTTCATGGGTTTAACAATAATATTTCAATTATTCAAACAATTCAATAAGATTTCATGGGTTTACCAACAACATTTTCATCATTCACACAATTCTATCTAATTTCATGGGTTTAACAACAATTTTTTCATTCACATAATTCTATCTAATTTCATTGGTTTAACGACAACATTTTCATGATTCACACAATTCAATCAAATTTCATGGGTTTAAAATAAGATTTACATCTTTCCCACAATTCAATCAAATTTCATGGGGTTAATACCAACATTTTTATGATTAACAATATTCAATCAGATTGCATGGGTTTAACAACAATGTTTTCATCATTTGCACAATTTAATCAAAAATTCATGGGTTTAACAATAATATTTTACTTATTCACACAATTCAATCAGATTTCATGGGTTAACCAACAACATTTTCATCATTCAAACAATTCAATCAAATTTCACGGGTTTAAAACATGATTTACATCATTCCCACAATTCAATTAAATTTCATGTGTTTAACACCAACATTTTTATGGTTAACAATATTCAATCTAATTTCATGTGTTTAACAACAATATTTTCATCATTACCACAATTTAATCAAATTTCATGGGTTTAAAAATAATATTTTAATTATTCACACAATTTAATCAAATTTCATGGGTTTAATAACAATATTTTAATCATTCACACAATTGAATCAAATGTCATGGATTTAACAACAACATTTTTATCATTCACACAATTCAATCAAATTTCACGGATTTAACAATAATATTTCAATTATTCACACAATACAATCAAATTTCACGGGTTTAAAACATGATTTACATCATTCCCACAATTCAATTAATTTTCATGGGTTTAACACCAACATTTTTATGATTAACAATATTCAATCAAATTTCATGGGTTTAACAACAACATTTTCATCATTTCCACAATTTAATCAAATTTCATCAGTTTAACAATAATATTTTAATTATTCACACAATTCAATCAGATTTCATGCGTTTACAAACAACATTTTCATCATTCACACAATTCTATCTAATTTCATGGGTTTAACAACAACATTTTCATCATTCACACAATTCTATCTAATTTCATGGGTTTAACAACAACATTTTCATCATTCACACAATTCAAACAAATTTCATGGGATTAAAACAAGATTTACATCATTCCCACAATTCAATTAAATTTCATGGGTTAACACCAACATTTTTATGATTATCAATATTCAATCAAATTTCATGGGTTTAACAACAACATTTTCATCATTCACACAATTTAATCAAATTTCATGGGATTAATAATAATATTTTAATTATTCACACAATTTAATCAAATTTCATGGGTTTAATAACAATATTTTAATCATTCACACAATTGAATCAAATGTCATGGATTTAACAACAACATTTTCATCATTCACACAATTTAATCAAATTTTATTGGTTTAACAACAACATTTTCATCATTCCCACAATCAATCAAATTTCATGGGTTTAACAATAATATTTCAATTATTCACACAATACAATCAAATTTCACGGGTTTAAAACATGATTTACATCATTCCACAATTCAATTAAATTCATGGGTTTAACACCAACATTTTTATGATTAACAATATTCAATCAAATTTCATGGGTTTAACAACAACATTTTCATCATTTTCACAATTTAATCAAATTTCATCGGTTTAACAATAATATTTTACTTATTCACACAATTCAATCAGATTTCATGCGTTTACAAACAACATTTTCATCATTCACACAATTCTATCTAATTTCATGGGTTTAACAACAACATTTTCATCATTCACACAATTCTATCTAATTTCATGGGTTTAACAACAACATTTTCATCATTCACACAATTCAATCAAATTTCATGGGATTAAAATAAGATTTACATCATTCCCACAATTCAATTAAATTTCATGGGTTTAACACCAACATTTTAATGATTAACAATATTCAATCAAATTTTATGGGTTTAACAACAACATTTTCATCATTCACACAATTTATTCAAATTTCATGGGTTTAACAACAACATTTTTATTATTCCCACAATTCAATCAAATTTCATGGGTTTAACAATAATATTTCAATTATTCGCAAAATTCAATCAGATTTCATGGGTTTACCAACAACATTTTCATCATTCACACAATTCTATCTAATTTCATGGGTTTAACAACAATTTTTTCATTCACATAATTCTATCTAATTTCATTGGTTTAACGATAACATTTTCATCATTCACACAATTCAATCAAATTTCATGGGTTTAAAATAAGATTTACATCTTTCCCACAATTCAATCAAATTTCATAGGGTTAATACCAACATTTTTATGATTAACAATATTCAATCAAATTTCATGGGTTTAACAACAACATTTTCATCATTTCCACAATTTAATCAAATTTCATGGGTTTAACAATAATATTTTAATTATTCACACAATTTAGTCAAATTTCATGGGTTTTAAAACAACATTTTCATCATTCACACAATTTAATCAAATTTCATGGGTTTAACAACGACACTTTTATCATTCCCACAATTCAATCAAATTTCATGGGTTTAACAATAATATTTCAATTATTCAAACAATTCAATAAGATTTCATGGGTTTACCAACAACATTTTCATCATTCACACAATTCTATCTAATTTCATGGGTTTAACAACAATTTTTTCATTCACATAATTCTATCTAATTTCATTGGTTTAACGACAACATTTTCATGATTCACACAATTCAATCAAATTTCATGGGTTTAAAATAAGATTTACATCTTTCCCACAATTCAATCAAATTTCATGGGGTTAATACCAACATTTTTATGATTAACAATATTCAATCAGATTGCATGGGTTTAACAACAATTTTCATCATTTCCACAATTTAATCAAATTTCATGGGTTTAACAATAATATTTTAATTATTCACACAATTCAATCAGATTTCATGGGTTAACCAACAACATTTTCATCATTCAAACAATTCAATCAAATTTCACGGGTTTAAAACATGATTTACATCATTCCCACAATTCAATTAAATTTCATGTGTTTAACACCAACATTTTTATGGTTAACAATATTCAATCTAATTTCATGTGTTTAACAACAATATTTTCATCATTACCACAATTTAATCAAATTTCATGGGTTTAAAAATAATATTTTAATTATTCACACAATTTAATCAAATTTCATGGGTTTAATAACAATATTTTAATCATTCACACAATTGAATCAAATGTCATGGATTTAACAACAACATTTTTATCATTCACACAATTCAATCAAATTTCATGGATTTAACAATAATATTTCAATTATTCACACAATACAATCAAATTTCACGGGTTTAAAACATGATTTACATCATTCCCACAATTCAATTAATCTTCATGGGTTTAACACCAACATTTTTATGATTAACAATATTCAATCAAATTTCATGGGTTTAACAACAACATTTTCATCATTTCCACAATTTAATCAAATTTCATCAGTTTAACAATAATATTTTAATTATTCACACAATTCAATCAGATTTCATGCGTTTACAAACAACATTTTCATCATTCACACAATTTAGTCAAATTTCATGGGTTTAACAACAACATTTTCATCATTCACACAATTCTATCTAATTTCATGGGTTTAACAACAACATTTTCATCATTCACACAATTCAATCAGATTTCATGGGTTTACCAACAACATTTTCATCAGTCACACAATTCTATCTAATTTCATGGGTTTAACAACAACATTTTCATTCACATAATTCTATCTAATTTCATTGGTTTAACAACAACATTTTCATCATTCACACATTCAATCAAATTTCATGGGGTTAACACCAACATTTTATGATTAACAAAATTAAATCAATTTCATGGGTTTAACAACAACATTTTCATCATTTCCCACAATTAATCAAATTTCATGGTTTACCAATAATACTTGAATTATTCACACAATTTAGTCAGATTTCATGCGTTTACAAACAACATTTTCATCATTCACACAATTCTATCTAATTTCATGGGTTTAAAAACAACATTTTCATCATTCACACAATTCTACCTAATTTCATGGGTTTAACAACAACATTTTCATCATTCACACAATTCAATCAAATTTCATGGGATTAAAACAAGATTTACATCATTCTCACAATTCAATTAAATTTCATGGGTTTAACACTAACATTTTTATGATTAACAATATTCAATCAAATTTCATGGGTTTAACAACAACATTTTCATCATTTCCATAATTTAATCAATTTCATGGGTTTACCAATAATATTTGAAATATTCACACAATTTAGTCAAATTTCATGGGTTTACAACAACATTTTCATCATTCACACAATTTAGTCAAATTTCATGTGTTTAACACCAACATTTTTATCATTCCCACAATTCAATCAAATTTCATGGGTTTCACAATATATTACAATTATTCACACAATTCAATCAGATTTCATGGGTTTACTAACAACATTTTCATCATTCACACAATTCTATCTAATTTCATGGGTTTAACGACAACATTTTCATTCACATAATTCTATCTAATTTCATTGGTTTAACGACAACCTTTTCATCATTCCCACAATTCAATCAAATTTCATGGGGTTAACACAACATTTTTATGATTAACAAAATTAAATCATATTTCATGGGTTTAACAACAACATTTTCATCATTCCACAATTTAATCAAATTTCATGGGTTTACCAATAATATTTGAATTATTCACACAATTTAGTCAGATTTCATGCGTTTACAAACACATTTTCATCATTCACACAATTCTATCTAATTTCATGGGTTTAACAACAACATTTTCATTCACATAATTCTATCTAATTTCATTGGTTTAACGACAACCTTTCATCATTCACACAATTCAATCAAATTGCATGGGGTTAACACCAACATTTTTATGATTAACAATATTCAATCAAATTTCATGGGTTTAACAACAATATTTTCATCATTTCCACAATTTAATCAAATTTCATCGGTTTAACAATAATATTTTAATTATTCACACAATTCAATCAGATTTCATGCGTTTACAAACAACATTTTCATCATTCACACAATTCTATTTAATTTCATGGGTTTAAAAACAACATTTTCATCATTCACACAATTCTACCTAATTTCATGGGTTTAACAACATTTTCATCATTCACACAATTCAATCAAATTTCATGGGATTTAAAACAAGATTTACATCATTCTCACAATTCAATTAAATTTCATGGGTTTAACACTAACATTTTTATGATTAACAATATTCAATCAAATTTCATGGGTTTAACAACAACATTTTCATCATTTCCATAATTTAATCAAATTTCATGGGTTTACCAATAATATTTGAAATATTCACACAATTAGTCAAATTTCATGGGTTTACAACAACATTTTCATCATTCACACAATTTAGTCAAATTTCATGTGTTTAACACCAACATTTTTATCATTCCCACAATTCAATCAAATTTCATGGGTTTCACAATATTATTACAATTATTCACACAATTCAATCAGATTTCATGGGTTTACTAACAACATTTTCATCTTCACACAATTCTATCTAATTTCATGGGTTTAACGACAACATTTTCATTCACATAATTCTATCCAATTTCATTGGTTTAACGACAACCTTTCATCATTCACACAATTCAATCAAATTTCATGGGGTTAACACAAACATTTTTATGATTAACAAATTCAATCAAATTTCATGGGTTTAACAACAATATTTTCATCATTTCCACAATTTAATCAAATATTCATGGGTTTAGCAATAATATTTTAATTATTCACACAATTAATCAAATTTCATGGTTTAACAACAATATTTTAATCATTCACACAATTGAATCAAATTTCATGGATTTAACAACAACATTTCATCATTCACACAATTAATCAAATTTCATGGGTTTAACAACAACATTTTCATCATTCCCACAATTCAATCAAATTTCATGGGTTTAACAATAATATTTGAATTCTTCACACAATTCAATCAATTTCATGCGTTTACAAACAACATTTTCATCATTCACACAATTTAGTCAAATTTCATGGGTTTAACAACAACATTTTATCATTCCCACAATTCAATCAAATTTCATGGGTTTCACAATAATATTTCAATTATTCACACAATTCAATCAGATTTCATGGGTTTACCAACAACATTTTCATCAGTCACACAATTCTATCTAATTTCATGGGTTTAACAACAACATTTTCATCATTCACACAATTCAATCAAATTTCATGGGATTAAAACAAGATTTACATCATTCTCACAATTCAATTAAATTTCATGGGTTTAACACTAACATTTTATGATTAACAATATTCAATCAAATTTCATGGGTTTAACAACAACATTTTCATCATTTCCATAATTTAATCAAATTTCATGGGTTTACCAATAATATTTGAAATATTCACACAATTTAGTCAAATTTCATGGTTTTACAACAACATTTTCATCATTCACACAATTTAGTCAAATTTCATGTGTTTAACACCAACATTTTTATCATTCCCACAATTCAATCAAATTTCATGGGTTTCACAATATTATTACAATTATTCACACAATTCAATCAGATTTCATGGGTTTACTAACAACATTTTCATCATTCACACAATTCTATCTAATTTCATGGGTTTAACGACAACATTTTCATTCACATATTCTATCTAATTTCATTGGTTTAACGACAACCTTTTCATCATTCCCACAATTCAATCAAATTTCATGGGGTTAACACCAACATTTTTATGATTAACAAAATTAAATCATATTTCATGGGTTTAACAACAACATTTTCATCATTTCCACAATTTAATCAAATTTCATGGTTTACCAATAATATTTGAATTATTCACACAATTTAGTCAGATTTCATGCGTTTACAAACAACATTTTCATCATTCACACAATTCTATCTAATTTCATGGGTTTAACAACAACATTTTCATTCACATAATTCTATCTAATTTCATGGTTTAACGACAACCTTTTCATTATTCACACAATTCAATCAAATTGCATGGGGTTAACACCAACATTTTTATGATTAACAATATTCAATCAAATTTCATGGGTTTAACAACAATATTTTCATCATTTCCACAATTTAATCAAATTTCATCGGTTTAACAATAATATTTAATTATTCAGACAATTCAATCAGATTTCATGCGTTTACAAACAACATTTTCATCATTCACACAATTCTATTTAATTTCATGGGTTTAAAAACAACATTTTCATCATTCACACAATTCTACCTAATTTCATGGGTTAACAACAACATTTTCATCATTCACACAATTCAATCAAATTTCATGGGATTAAAACAAGATTTACATCATTTCACAATTCAATTAAATTTCATGGGTTTAACACTAACATTTTTATGATTAACAATATTCAATCAAATTTCATGGGTTTAACAACAACATTTTCATCATTTCCATAATTTAATCAAATTTCATGGGTTTACCAATAATATTTGAAATATTCACACAATTTAGTCAAATTTCATGGGTTTTACAACAACATTTTCATCATTCACACAATTTAGTCAAATTTCATGTGTTTAACACCAACATTTTTATCATTCCCACAATTCAATCAAATTTCATGGGTTTCACAATATTATTACAATTATTCACACAATTCAATCAGATTTCATGGGTTTACTAACAACATTTTCATCTTTCACACAATTCTATCTAATTTCATGGGTTTAACGACAACATTTTCATTCACATAATTCTATCCAATTTCATTGGTTTAACGACAACCTTTTCATCATTCACACAATTCAATCAAATTTCATGGGGTTAACACAAACATTTTTATGATTAACAATATTCAATCAAATTTCATGGGTTTAACAACAATATTTTCATCATTTCCACAATTTAATCAAATATCATGGGTTTAGCAATAATATTTTAATTATTCACACAATTTAATCAAATTTCATGGGTTTAACAACAAATTTTAATCATTCACACAATTGAATCAAATTTCATGGATTTAACAACAACATTTTCATCATTCACACATTTAATCAAATTTCATGGGTTTAACAACAACATTTTCATCATTCCCACAATTCAATCAAATTTCATGGGTTTAACAATAATATTTGAATTCTTCACACAATTCAATCAGATTTCATGCGGTTACAAACAACATTTTCATCATTCACACAATTTAGTCAAATTTCATGGGTTTAACAACAACATTTTTATCATTCCCACAATTCAATCAAATTTCATGGGTTTCACAATAATATTTCAATTATTCACACAATTCAATCAGATTTCATGGGTTTACCAACAACATTTTCATCAGTCACACAATTCTATCTAATTTCATGGGTTTAACAACAACATTTTCATTCACATAATTCTATCTAATTTCATTGGTTTAACGACAACATTTTCATCATTCACACAGTTCAATCAAATTTCATGGGTTTAAAACAAGATTTACATCTTTCCCACAATTCAATCAAATTTCATGGGGTTAACACCAACATTTTTATGATTAACAATATTCAATCAAATTTCATGGGTTTAACAACAACATTTTCATCATTTCCACAATTTAATCAAATATCATGGGTTTAGCAATAATATTTTAATTATTCACACAATTTAATCAAATTTCATGGGTTTAACAACAATATTTTAATCATTCACACAATTGAATCAAATTTCATGGATTTAACAACAACATTTTCATCATTCACACAATTTAATCAAATTTCATGGGTTTAACAACAACATTTTCATCATTCCCACAATTCAATCAAATTTCATGGGTTTAACAATAATATTTGAATTCTTCACACAATTCAATCAGATTTCATGCGTTTACAAACAACATTTTCATCATTCACACAATTTAGTCAAATTTCATGGGTTTAACAACAACATTTTTATCATTCCCACAATTCAATCAAATTTCATGGGTTTCACAATAATATTTCAATTATTCACACAATTCAATCAGATTTCATGGGTTTACCAACAACATTTTCATCAGTCACACAATTCTATCTAATTTCATGGGTTTAACAACAACATTTTCATTCACATAATTCTATCTAATTTCATTGGTTTAACAACAACCTTTTCATCATTCACACAATTCAATCAAATTTCATGGGGTTAACACCAACATTTTTATGATTAACAAAATTAAATCAAATTTCATGGGTTTAACAACAACATTTTCATCATTTCCACAATTTAATCAAATTTCATGGGTTTACCAATAATACTTGAATTATTCACACAGTTCAATCAGATTTCATGCGTTTACAAACAACATTTTCATCATTCACACAATTCTATCTAATTTCATGGGTGTAACAACAACATTTTCATTCACATAATTCAATCTAATTTCATTGGTTTAACGACAACCTTTTCATCATTCACACAATTCAATCAAATTGCATGGGGTTAACACCAACATTTTTATGATTAACAATATTCAATCAAATTTCATGGGTTTAACAACAATATTTTCATCATTTCCACAATTTAATCAAATTTCATCGGTTTAACAATAATATTTAATTATTCACACAATTCAATCAGATTTCATGCGTTTACAAACAACATTTTCATCATTCACACAATTCTATCTAATTTCATGGGTTTAAAAACAACATTTTCATCATTCACACAATTCTACCTAATTTCATGGGTTTAACAACAACATTTTCATCATTCACACAATTCAATCAAATTTCATGGGATTAAAACAAGATTTACATCATTCTCACAATTCAATTAAATTTCATGGGTTTAACACTAACATTTTTATGATTAACAATATTCAATCAAATTTCATGGGTTTAACAACAACATTTTCATCAATTCCATAATTTAATCAAATTTCATGGGTTTACCAATAATATTTGAAATATTCACACAATTTAGTCAAATTTCATGGGTTTTACAACAACATTTTCATCATTCACACAATTTAGTCAAATTTCATGTGTTTAACACCAACATTTTTATCATTCCCACAATTCAATCAAATTTCATGGGTTTCACAATATTATTACAATTATTCACACAATTCAATCAGATTTCATGGGTTTACTAACAACATTTTCATCATTCACACAATTCTATCTAATTTCATGGGTTTAACGACAACATTTTCATTCACATAATTCTATCTAATTTCATTGGTTTAACGACAACCTTTTCATCATTCCCACAATTCAATCAAATTTCATGGGGTTAACACCAACATTTTTATGATTAACAAAATTAAATCATATTTCATGGGTTTAACAACAACATTTTCATCATTTCCACAATTTAATCAAATTTCATGGGTTTACCAATAATATTTGAATTATTCACACAATTTAGTCAGATTTCATGCGTTTACAAACAACATTTTCATCATTCACACAATTCTATCTAATTTCATGGGTTTAACAACAACATTTTCATTCACATAATTCTATCTAATTTCATTGGTTTAACGACAACCTTTTCATCATTCACACAATTCAATCAAATTGCATGGGGTTAACACCAACATTTTTATGATTAACAATATTCAATCAAATTTCATGGGTTTAACAACAATATTTTCATCATTTCCACAATTTAATCAAATTTCATCGGTTTAACAATAATATTTTAATTATTCACACAATTCAATCAGATTTCATGCGTTTACAAACAACATTTTCATCATTCACACAATTCTATTTAATTTCATGGGTTTAAAAACAACATTTTCATCATTCACACAATTCTACCTAATTTCATGGGTTTAACAACAACATTTTCATCATTCACACAATTCAATCAAATTTCATGGGATTAAAACAAGATTTACATCATTCTCACAATTCAATTAAATTTCATGGGTTTAACACTAACATTTTTATGATTAACAATATTCAATCAAATTTCATGGGTTTAACAACAACATTTTCATCATTTCCATAATTTAATCAAATTTCATGGGTTTACCAATAATATTTGAAATATTCACACAATTTAGTCAAATTTCATGGGTTTTACAACAACATTTTCATCATTCACACAATTTAGTCAAATTTCATGTGTTTAACACCAACATTTTTATCATTCCCACAATTCAATCAAATTTCATGGGTTTCACAATATTATTACAATTATTCACACAATTCAATCAGATTTCATGGGTTTACTAACAACATTTTCATCATTCACACAATTCTATCTAATTTCATGGGTTTAACGACAACATTTTCATTCACATAATTCTATCCAATTTCATTGGTTTAACGACAACCTTTTCATCATTCACACAATTCAATCAAATTTCATGGGGTTAACACCAACATTTTTATGATTAACAATATTCAATCAAATTTCATGGGTTTAACAACAATATTTTCATCATTTCCACAATTTAATCAAATATCATGGGTTTAGCAATAATATTTTAATTATTCACACAATTTAATCAAATTTCATGGGTTTAACAACAATATTTTAATCATTCACACAATTGAATCAAATTTCATGGATTTAACAACAACATTTTCATCATTCATACAATTTAATCAAATTTCATGGGTTTAACAACAACATTTTCATCATTCCCACAATTCAATCAAATTTCATGGGTTTAACAATAATATTTGAATTCTTCACACAATTCAATCAGATTTCATGCGTTTACAAACAACATTTTCATCATTCACACAATTTAGTCAAATTTCATGGGTTTAACAACAACATTTTTATCATTCCCACAATTCAGTCAAATTTCATGGGTTTCACAATAATATTTCAATTATTCACACAATTCAATCAGATTTCATGGGTTTACCAACAACATTTTCATCAGTCACACAATTCTATCTAATTTCATGGGTTTAACAACAACATTTTCATTCACATAATTCTATCTAATTTCATTGGTTTAACAACAACCTTTTCATCATTCACACAATTCAATCAAATTTCATGGGGTTAACACCAACATTTTTATGATTAACAAAATTAAATCAAATTTCATGGGTTTAACAACAACATTTTCATCATTTCCACAATTTAATCAAATTTCATGGGTTTACCAATAATACTTGAATTATTCACACAGTTCAATCAGATTTCATGCGTTTACAAACAACATTTTCATCATTCACACAATTCTATCTAATTTCATGGGTGTAACAACAACATTTTCATTCACATAATTCAATCTAATTTCATTGGTTTAACGACAACCTTTTCATCATTCACACAATTCAATCAAATTGCATGGGGTTAACACCAACATTTTTATGATTAACAATATTCA
Source organism: Lathyrus oleraceus (assembly GCF_024323335.1). Taxonomy (NCBI): domain Eukaryota; kingdom Viridiplantae; phylum Streptophyta; class Magnoliopsida; order Fabales; family Fabaceae; genus Lathyrus; species Lathyrus oleraceus. The sequence continues at coordinate 48,683 of NW_026112753.1, read as the reverse complement.
ATCAAATTTCATGGGTTTAACAACAATATTTTCATCATTTCCACAATTTAATCAAATTTCATCGGTTTAACAATAATATTTTAATTATTCACACAATTCAATCAGATTTCATGCGTTTACAAACAACATTTTCATCATTCACACAATTCTATCTAATTTCATGGGTTTAAAAACAACATTTTCATCATTCACACAATTCTACCTAATTTCATGGGTTTAACAACAACATTTTCATCATTCACACAATTCAATCAAATTTCATGGGATTAAAACAAGATTTACATCATTCTCACAATTCAATTAAATTTCATGGGTTTAACACTAACATTTTTATGATTAACAATATTCAATCAAATTTCATGGGTTTAACAACAACATTTTCATCATTTCCATAATTTAATCAAATTTCATGGGTTTACCAATAATATTTGAAATATTCACACAATTTAGTCAAATTTCATGGGTTTTACAACAACATTTTCATCATTCACACAATTTAGTCAAATTTCATGTGTTTAACACCAACATTTTTATCATTCCCACAATTCAATCAAATTTCATGGGTTTCACAATATTATTACAATTATTCACACAATTCAATCAGATTTCATGGGTTTACTAACAACATTTTCATCATTCACACAATTCTATCTAATTTCATGGGTTTAACGACAACATTTTCATTCACATAATTCTATCCAATTTCATTGGTTTAACGACAACCTTTTCATCATTCACACAATTCAATCAAATTTCATGGGGTTAACACCAACATTTTTATGATTAACAATATTCAATCAAATTTCATAGGTTTAACAACAACATTTTCATCATTTCCATAATTTAATCAAATTTCATGGGTTTACCAATAATATTTGAATTATTCACACAATTTAGTCAAATTTCATGGGTTTTACAACAACATTTTCATCATTCACACAATTTAATCAAATTTCATGGGTTTAACAACAACATTTTTTTCATTCCCACAATTCAATCAAATTTCATGGGTTTAACAATAATATTTCAATTATTCACACAATTCAATCAGATTTCATGGGGTTTACCAACAACATTTTCATCATTCACACAATTCTATCTAATTTCATGGGTTTAACAACAACATTTTCATTCACATAATTCTATCTAATTTCATTGGTTTAACGACAACATTTTCATCATTCACACAATTCAATCAAATTTCATGGGATTAAAACAAGATTTACATCATTCTCACAATTCAATTAAATTTCATGGGTTTAACACTAACATTTTTATGATTAACAATATTCAATCAAATTTCATGGGTTTAACAACAACATTTTCATCATTTCCATAATTTAATCAAATTTCATGGGTTTACCAATAATATTTGAAATATTCACACAATTTAGTCAAATTTCATGGGTTTTACAACAACATTTTCATCATTCACACAATTTAGTCAAATTTCATGTGTTTAACACCAACATTTTTATCATTCCCACAATTCAATCAAATTTCATGGGTTTCACAATATTATTACAATTATTCACACAATTCAATCAGATTTCATGGGTTTACTAACAACATTTTCATCATTCACACAATTCTATCTAATTTCATGGGTTTAACGACAACATTTTCATTCACATAATTCTATCCAATTTCATTGGTTTAACGACAACCTTTTCATCATTCACACAATTCAATCAAATTTCATGGGGTTAACACCAACATTTTTATGATTAACAATATTCAATCAAATTTCATAGGTTTAACAACAACATTTTCATCATTTCCATAATTTAATCAAATTTCATGGGTTTACCAATAATATTTGAATTATTCACACAATTTAGTCAAATTTCATGGGGTTTACCAACAACATTTTCATCATTCACACAATTCTATCTAATTTCATGGGTTTAACAACAACATTTTCATTCACATAATTCTATCTAATTTCATTGGTTTAACGACAACATTTTCATCATTCACACAATTCAATCAAATTTCATGGGATTAAAACAAGATTTACATCATTCTCACAATTCAATTAAATTTCATGGGTTTAACACTAACATTTTTATGATTAACAATATTCAATCAAATTTCATGGGTTTAACAACAACATTTTCATCATTTCCATAATTTAATCCAATTTCATGGGTTTACCAATAATATTTGAAATATTCACACAATTTAGTCAAATTTCATGGGTTTTACAACAACATTTTCATCATTCACACAATTTAGTCAAATTTCATGTGTTTAACACCAACATTTTTATCATTCCCACAATTCAATCAAATTTCATGGGTTTCACAATATTATTACAATTATTCACACAATTCAATCAGATTTCATGGGTTTACTAACAACATTTTCATCATTCACACAATTCTATCTAATTTCATGGGTTTAACGACAACATTTTCATTCACATAATTCTATCTAATTTCATTGGTTTAACGACAACCTTTTCATCATTCACACAATTCAATCAAATTTCATGGGGTTAACACCAACATTTTTATGATTAACAAAATTAAATCAAATTTCATGGGTTTAACAACAACATTTTCATCATTTCCACAATTTAATCAAATTTCATGGGTTTACCAATAATATTTGAATTATTCACACAATTTAGTCAGATTTCATGCGTTTACAAACAACATTTTCATCATTCACACAATTCTATCTAATTTCATGGGTTTAACAACAACATTTTCATTCACATAATTCTATCTAATTTCATTGGTTTAACGACAACCTTTTCATCATTCACACAATTCAATCAAATTTCATGGGGTTAACACCAACATTTTTATGATTAACAATATTCAATCAAATTTCATGGGTTTAACAACAATAATTTCATCATTTCCACAATTTAATCAAATTTCATCGGTTTAACAATAATATTTTAATTATTCACACAATTCAATCAGATTTCATGCGTTTACAAACAACATTTTCATCATTCACACAATTCTATTTAATTTCATGGGTTTAAAAACAACATTTTCATCATTCACACAATTCTACCTAATTTCATGGGTTTAACAACAACATTTTCATCATTCACACAATTCAATCAAATTTCATGGGTTTACCAATAATACTTGAATTATTCACACAGTTCAATCAGATTTCATGCGTTTACAAACAACATTTTCATCATTCACACAATTCTATCTAATTTCATGGGTGTAACAACAACATTTTCATTCACATAATTCAATCTAATTTCATTGGTTTAACGACAACCTTTTCATCATTCACACAATTCAATTAAATTTCATGGGTTTAACACTAACATTTTTATGATTAACAATATTCAATCAAATTTCATGGGTTTACCAACAACATTTTCATCATTCACACAATTCTATCTAATTTCATGGGTTTAACAACAACATTTCATTCACACAATTCTATCTAATTTCATTGGTTTAACGACAACATTTTCATCATTCACACAATTCAATCAAATTTCATGGGTTTAAAAACAAGATTTACATCATTCTCACAATTCAATTAAATTTCATGGGTTTAACATAACATTTTTATGATTAACAATATTCAATCAAATTTCATGGGTTTAACAACAACATTTTCATCATTCCATAATTTAATCAAATTTCATGGGTTTACCAATAATATTTGAATTTTCACACAATTTAGTCAAATTTCATGGGTTTACCAACAACATTTTCATCATTCACACAATTCTATCTAATTTCATGGGTTAACAACAACATTTTCATTCACATAATTCTATCTAATTTCATGGTTTAACGACAACATTTCATCATTCACACAATTCAATCAAATTTCATGGGATTAAAACAAGATTTACATCATTCTCACAATTCAATTAATTTCATGGGTTTAACACTAACATTTTTTATGATTAACATATTCAATCAAATTTCATGGGTTTAACAACAACATTTTCATCATTCCATAATTTAATCCAATTTCATGGGTTTACCAATAATATTTGAAATATTCACACAATTTAGTCAAATTTCATGGGTTTACAACAACATTTTCATCATTCACACAATTTAATCAAATTTCATGGGTTTAACACCAACATTTTATCATCCCACACAATTCAATCAAATTTCATGGGTTTCACAATAATTACAATTATTCACACAATTCAATCAGATTTCATGGGTTTACTAACAACATTTTCATCATTCACACAATTCTATCTAATTTCATGGGTTTAACAACAACATTTTCATTCACATAATTCTATCTAATTTCATTGGTTTAACGACAACCTTTTCATCATTCACACAATTCAATCAAATTTCATGGGGTTAACACCAACATTTTATGATTAACAAAATTAATCATATTTCATGGGTTTAACAACAACATTTTCATCATTTCCACAATTTAATCAAATTTCATGGGTTTACCAATAATATTTGAATATTCCCAATTTAGTCAGATTTCATGCGTTTACAAAACATTTTCATCATTCACACAATTCTATCTAATTTCATGGGTTTAACAACAACATTTTCATTCACATAATTCTATCTAATTTCATTGGTTTAACGACAACTTTTCATCATTCACACACAATTCAATCAAATTTCATGGGGTAACACCAACATTTTATGATTAACATATTCAATCAAATTTCATGGGTTTAACAACAATAATTTCATCATTCCACAATTTAATCAAATTTCATCGGTTTAACAATAATATTTAATTATTCACACAATTCAATCAGATTTCATGGGTTTACAAACAACATTTTCATCATTCACACAATTCTATTTAATTTCATGGGTTTAAAAACAACATTTTCATCATTCACACAATTCTACCTAATTTCATGGGTTTAACAACAACATTTTCATCATTCCACACAATTCAATCAAATTTCATGGGTTACCAATAATACTTGAATTATTCACACAATTCAATCAGATTTCATGCGTTTACAAACAACATTTTCATCATTCACACAATTCTATCTAATTTCATGGGTTTAACAACAACATTTTCATTCACATAATTCTATCTAATTTCATGGTTTAACGACAACCTTTTCATCATTCACACAATTCAATCAAATTGCATGGGGTTAACACCAACATTTTATGATTAAAATATTCAATCAAATTTCATGGGTTTAACAACAATAATTTCATCATTTCCACAATTTAATCAAATTCATCGGGTTTAACAATAATATTTTAATTATTCACACAATTCAATCAGATTTCATGCGTTTACAAACAACATTTTCATCATTCACACAATTCTATTAATTTCATGGTTTTAAAAACAACATTTTCATCATTCACACAATTCTACCTAATTTCATGGTTTAACAACAACATTTTCATCATTCACACAATTCAATCAAATTTCATGGGTTTAACAATAATACTGAATTATTCACACAATTCAATCAGATTTCATGCGTTTACAAACAACATTTTCATCATTCACACAATCTATCTAATTTCATGGGTGTAACAACAACATTTCATTCACATAATTCAATCTAATTTCATTGGTTTAACGACAACCTTTTCATCATTCACACAATTCAATCAAATTTCATGGGTTAACACTAACATTTTTATGATTAACAATATTCAATCAAATTTCATGGGTTTAACAACAACATTTCATCATTTCCAAAATTTAATCAAATTTCATGGGTTTACCATAATATTTGAAATATTCACACAATTTAGTCAAATTTCATGGGTTTACAACAACATTTTCATCATTCACACAATTTAGTCAAATTTCATGTGTTTAACACCAACATTTTATCATTCCCACAATTCAATCAAATTTCATGGGTTTCACAATATTATTACAATTCACACAATTCAATCAGATTTCATGGGTTACTAACAACATTTTCATCATTCACAATTCTATCTAATTTCATGGGTTTAACGACAACATTTTCATTCACATAATTCTATCCAATTTCATTGGTTTAACGACAACCTTTTCATCATTCACACAATTCAATCAAATTTCATGGGGTTAACCCAACATTTTTATGATTAACAAATTCAATCAAATTTCATGGGTTTAACAACACATTTTCATCATTCCACAATTTAATCAAATATCATGGTTTAGCAATAATTTTTAATTATTCACACAATTTAATCAAATTTCATGGGTTTAACAACAATATTTTAATCATTCACACAATTGAATCAAATTTCATGGATTTAACAACAACATTTTCATCATTCTACAATTTAATCAAATTTCATGGGTTTAACAACAACATTTTCATCATTCCCACAATTCAATCAAATTTCATGGGTTTAACAATAATATTTGAATTCTTCACACAATTCAATCAGATTTCATGCGTTTACAAACAACATTTTCATCATTCACACAATTTAGTCAAATTTCATGGGTTAACAACAACATTTTTATCATTCCCACAATTCAGTCAAATTTCATGGGTTTCACAATAATATTTCAATTATTCACACAATTCAATCAGATTTCATGGGTTTACCAACAACATTTTCATCAGTCACACAATTCTATCTAATTTCATGGGTTAACAACAACATTTTCATTCACATAATTCTATCTAATTTCATTGGTTTAACAACAACCTTTTCATCATTCACACAATTCAATCAAATTTCATGGGGTTAACACCAACATTTTTATGATTAACAAAATTAAATCAAATTTCATGGGTTTAACAACAACATTTTCATCATTTCCACAATTTAATCAAATTTCATGGGTTTACCAATAATACTTGAATTATTCACACAGTTCAATCAGATTTCATGCGTTTACAAACAACATTTTCATCATTCACACAATTCTATCTAATTTCATGGGTGTAACAACAACATTTTCATTCACATAATTCAATCTAATTTCATTGGTTTAACGACAACCTTTTCATCATTCACACAATTCAATCAAATTGCATGGGGTTAACACCAACATTTTTATGATTAACAATATTCAATCAAATTTCATGGGTTTAACAACAATATTTTCATCATTTCCACAATTTAATCAAATTTCATCGGTTTAACAATAATATTTTAATTATTCACACAATTCAATCAGATTTCATGCGTTTACAAACAACATTTTCATCATTCACACAATTCTATCTAATTTCATGGGTTTAAAAACAACATTTTCATCATTCACACAATTCTACCTAATTTCATGGGTTTAACAACAACATTTTCATCATTCACACAATTCAATCAAATTTCATGGGATTAAAACAAGATTTACATCATTCTCACAATTCAATTAAATTTCATGGGTTTAACACTAACATTTTTATGATTAACAATATTCAATCAAATTTCATGGTTTAACAACAACATTTTCATCATTTCCATAATTTAATCAAATTTCATGGGTTTACCAATAATATTTGAAATATTCACACAATTTAGTCAAATTTCATGGGTTTTACAACAACATTTTCATCATTCACACAATTTAGTCAAATTTCATGTGTTTAACACCAACATTTTTATCATTCCCACAATTCAATCAAATTTCATGGGTTTCACAATATTATTACAATTATTCACACAATTCAATCAGATTTCATGGTTTACTAACAACATTTTCATCATTCACACAATTCTATCTAATTTCATGGGTTTAACGACAACATTTTCATTCACATAATTCTATCCAATTTCATTGGTTTAACGACAACCTTTTCATCATTCACACAATTCAATCAAATTTCATGGGGTTAACACCAACATTTTTATGATTAACAATATTCAATCAATTTCATAGGTTTAACAACAACATTTTCATCATTTCCATAATTTAATCAAATTTCATGGGTTTACCAATAATATTTGAATTATTCACACAATTTAGTCAAATTTCATGGGTTTTACAACAACATTTTCATCATTCACACAATTAATCAAATTTCATGGGTTTAACAACAACATTTTTTTCATTCCCACAATTCAATCAAATTTCATGGGTTTAACAATAATATTTCAATTATTCACACAATTCAATCAGATTTCATGGGTTTACCAACAACATTTTCATCATTCACACAATTCTATCTAATTTCATGGTTTAACAACAACATTTTCATTCACATAATTCTATCTAATTTCATTGGTTTAACGACAACATTTTCATCATTCACACAATTCAATCAAATTTCATGGGATTAAAACAAGATTTACATCATTCTCACAATTCAATTAAATTTCATGGGTTTAACACTAACATTTTTATGATTAACAATATTCAATCAAATTTCATGGGTTTAACAACAACATTTTCATCATTTCCATAATTTAATCAAATTTCATGGGTTTACCAATAATATTTGAAATATTCACACAATTTAGTCAAATTTCATGGGTTTTAACAACAACATTTTCATCATTCACACAATTTAGTCAAATTTCATGTGTTTAACACCAACATTTTTATCATTCCCACAATTCAATCAAATTTCATGGGTTTCACAATATTATTACAATTATTCACACAATTCAATCAGATTTCATGGGTTTACTAACAACATTTTCATCATTCACACAATTCTATCTAATTTCATGGGTTTAACGACAACATTTTCATTCACATAATTCTATCCAATTTCATTGGTTTAACGACAACCTTTTCATCATTCACACAATTCAATCAAATTTCATGGGGTTAACACCAACATTTTTATGATTAACAATATTCAATCAAATTTCATAGGTTTAACAACAACATTTTCATCATTTCCATAATTTAATCAAATTTCATGGGTTTACCAATAATATTTGAATTATTCACACAATTTAGTCAAATTTCATGGGGTTACAACAACATTTCATCATTCACACAATTCTATCTAATTTCATGGGTTTAACAACAACATTTTCATTCACATAATTCTATCTAATTTCATTGGTTTAACGACAACATTTTCATCATTCACACAATTCAATCAAATTTCATGGGATTAAAACAAGATTTACATCATTCTCACAATTCATTAAATTTCATGGTTTAACACTAACATTTTATGATTAACAATATTCAATCAAATTTCATGGGTTTAACAACAACATTTTCATCATTTCCATAATTTAATCCAATTTCATGGGTTTACCAATAATATTTGAAATATTCACACAATTTAGTCAAATTTCATGGGTTTTACAACAACATTTTCATCATTCACACAATTTAGTCAAATTTCATGTGTTTAACACCAACATTTTTATCATTCCCACAATTCAATCAAATTTCATGGGTTTCACAATATTATTACAATTATTCACACAATTCAATCAGATTTCATGGGTTTACTAACAACATTTTCATCATTCACACAATTCTATCTAATTTCATGGGTTTAACGACAACATTTTCATTCACATAATTCTATCTAATTTCATTGGTTTAACGACAACCTTTTCATCATTCACACAATTCAATCAAATTTCATGGGGTTAACACCAACATTTTTATGATTAACAAAATTAAATCATATTTCATGGGTTTAACAACAACATTTTCATCATTTCCACAATTTAATCAAATTTCATGGGTTTACCAATAATATTTGAATTATTCACACAATTTAGTCAGATTTCATGCGTTTACAAACAACATTTTCATCATTCACACAATTCTATCTAATTTCATGGGTTTAACAACAACATTTTCATTCACATAATTCTATCTAATTTCATTGGTTTAACGACAACATTTTCATCATTCACACAATTCAATCAAATTTCATGGGATTAAAACAAGATTTACATCATTCTCACAATTCAATTAAATTTCATGGGTTTAACACTAACATTTTTATGATTAACAATATTCAATCAAATTTCATGGGTTTAACAACAACATTTTCATCATTTCCATAATTTAATCAAATTTCATGGGTTTACCAATAATATTTGAAATATTCACACAATTTAGTCAATTTCATGGGTTTTACAACAACATTTTCATCATTCACACAATTTAGTCAAATTTCATGTGTTTAACACCAACATTTTTATCATTCCCACAATTCAATCAAATTTCATGGGTTTCACAATATTATTACAATTATTCACACAATTCAATCAGATTTCATGGGTTTACTAACAACATTTTCATCATTCACACAATTCTATCTAATTTCATGGGTTTAACGACAACATTTTCATTCACATAATTCTATCTAATTTCATTGGTTTAACGACAACCTTTTCATCATTCCCACAATTCAATCAAATTTCATGGGGTTAACACCAACATTTTTATGATTAACAAAATTAAATCATATTTCATGGGTTTAACAACAACATTTTCATCATTTCCACAATTTAATCAAATTTCATGGGTTTACCAATAATATTTGAATTATTCACACAATTTAGTCAGATTTCATGCGTTTACAACAACATTTTCATCATTCACACAATTCTATCTAATTTCATGGGTTTAACAACAACATTTTCATTCACATAATTCTATCTAATTTCATTGGTTTAACGACAACCTTTTCATCATTCACACAATTCAATCAAATTGCATGGGGTTAACACCAACATTTTTATGATTAACAATATTCAATCAAATTTCATGGGTTTAACAACAATATTTTCATCATTTCCACAATTTAATCAAATTTCATCGGTTTAACAATAATATTTTAATTATTCACACAATTCAATCAGATTTCATGCGTTTACAAACAACATTTTCATCATTCACACAATTCTATTTAATTTCATGGGTTTAAAAACAACATTTTCATCATTCACACAATTCTACCTAATTTCATGGGTTTAACAACAACATTTTCATCATTCACACAATTCAATCAAATTTCATGGGATTAAAACAAGATTTACATCATTCTCACAATTCAATTAAATTTCATGGGTTTAACACTAACATTTTTATGATTAACAATATTCAATCAAATTTCATGGGTTTAACAACAACATTTTCATCATTTCCATAATTTAATCAAATTTCATGGGTTTACCAATAATATTTGAAATATTCACACAATTTAGTCAAATTTCATGGGTTTTACAACAACATTTTCATCATTCACACAATTTAGTCAAATTTCATGTGTTTAACACCAACATTTTTATCATTCCCACAATTCAATCAAATTTCATGGGTTTCACAATATTATTACAATTATTCACACAATTCAATCAGATTTCATGGGTTTACTAACAACATTTTCATCATTCACACAATTCTATCTAATTTCATGGGTTTAACGACAACATTTTCATTCACATAATTCTATCCAATTTCATTGGTTTAACGACAACCTTTTCATCATTCACACAATTCAATCAAATTTCATGGGGTTAACACCAACATTTTTATGATTAACAATATTCAATCAAATTTCATGGGTTTAACAACAATATTTCATCATTTCCACAATTTAATCAAATATCATGGGTTTAGCAATAATATTTTAATTATTCACACAATTTAATCAAATTTCATGGGTTTAACAACAATATTTTAATCATTCACACAATTGAATCAAATTTCATGGATTTAACAACAACATTTTCATCATTCATACAATTTAATCAAATTTCATGGGTTTAACAACAACATTTTCATCATTCCCACAATTCAATCAAATTTCATGGGTTTAACAATAATATTTGAATTCTTCACACAATTCAATCAGATTTCATGCGTTTACAAACAACATTTTCATCATTCACACAATTTAGTCAAATTTCATGGGTTTAACAACAACATTTTTATCATTCCCACAATTCATCAAATTTCATGGGTTTCACAATAATATTTCAATTATTCACACAATTCAATCAGATTTCATGGGTTTACCAACAACATTTTCATCATTCACACAATTCTATCTAATTTCATGGGTTTAACGACAACATTTTCATTCACATAATTCTATCTAATTTCATTGGTTTAACAACAACCTTTTCATCATTCACACAATTCAATCAAATTTCATGGGGTTAACACCAACATTTTTATGATTAACAAAATTAAATCAAATTTCATGGGTTTAACAACAACATTTTCATCATTTCCACAATTTAATCAAATTTCATGGGTTTACCAATAATACTTGAATTATTCACACAATTCAATCAGATTTCATGCGTTTACAAACAACATTTTCATCATTCACACAATTCTATCTAATTTCATGGGTTTAACAACAACATTTTCATTCACATAATTCAATCTAATTTCATTGGTTTAACGACAACCTTTTCATCATTCACACAATTCAATCAAATTGCATGGGGTTAACACCAACATTTTTATGATTAACAATATTCAATCAAATTTCATGGGTTTAACAACAATATTTTCATCATTTCCACAATTTAATCAAATTTCATCGGTTTAACAATAATATTTTAATTATTCACACAATTCAATCAGATTTCATGCGTTTACAAACAACATTTTCATCATTCACACAATTCTATCTAATTTCATGGGTTTAAAAACAACATTTTCATCATTCACACAATTCTACCTAATTTCATGGGTTTAACAACAACATTTTCATCATTCACACAATTCAATCAAATTTCATGGGATTAAAACAAGATTTACATCATTCTCACAATTCAATTAAATTTCATGGGTTTAACACTAACATTTTTATGATTAACAATATTCAATCAAATTTCATGGGTTTAACAACAACATTTTCATCATTTCCATAATTTAATCAAATTTCATGGGTTTACCAATAATATTTGAAATATTCACACAATTTAGTCAAATTTCATGGGTTTTACAACAACATTTTCATCATTCACACAATTTAGTCAAATTTCATGTGTTAACACCAACATTTTTATCATTCCCACAATTCAATCAAATTTCATGGGTTTCACAATATTATTACAATTATTCACACAATTCAATCAGATTTCATGGGTTTACTAACAACATTTTCATCATTCACACAATTCTATCTAATTTCATGGGTTTAACGACAACATTTTCATTCACATAATTCTATCCAATTTCATTGGTTTAACGACAACCTTTTCATCATTCACACAATTCAATCAAATTTCATGGGGTTAACACCAACATTTTTATGATTAACAATATTCAATCAAATTTCATAGGTTTAACAACAACATTTTCATCATTTCCATAATTTAATCAAATTTCATGGGTTTACCAATAATATTTGAATTATTCACACAATTTAGTCAAATTTCATGGGTTTTACAACAACATTTTCATCATTCACACAATTTAATCAAATTTCATGGGTTTAACAACAACATTTTTTTCATTCCCACAATTCAATCAAATTTCATGGGTTTAACAATAATATTTCAATTATTCACACAATTCAATCAGATTTCATGGGTTTACCAACAACATTTTCATCATTCACACAATTCTATCTAATTTCATGGGTTTAACAACAACATTTTCATTCACATAATTCTATCTAATTTCATTGGTTTAACGACAACATTTTCATCATTCACACAATTCAATCAAATTTCATGGGATTAAAACAAGATTTACATCATTCTCACAATTCAATTAAATTTCATGGGTTTAACACTAACATTTTTATGATTAACAATATTCAATCAAATTTCATGGGTTTAACAACAACATTTTCATCATTTCCATAATTTAATCAAATTTCATGGGTTTACCAATAATATTTGAAATATTCACACAATTTAGTCAAATTTCATGGGTTTTACAACAACATTTTCATCATTCACACAATTTAGTCAAATTTCATGTGTTTAACACCAACATTTTTATCATTCCCACAATTCAATCAAATTTCATGGGTTTCACAATATTATTACAATTATTCACACAATTCAATCAGATTTCATGGGTTTACTAACAACATTTTCATCATTCACACAATTCTATCTAATTTCATGGGTTTAACGACAACATTTTCATTCACATAATTCTATCCAATTTCATTGGTTTAACGACAACCTTTTCATCATTCACACAATTCAATCAATTTCATGGGGTTAACACCAACATTTTTATGATTAACAATATTCAATCAAATTTCATAGGTTTAACAACAACATTTTCATCATTTCCATAATTTAATCAAATTTCATGGGTTTACCAATAATATTTGAATTATTCACACAATTTAGTCAATTTCATGGGTTTTACAACAACATTTTCATCATTCACACAATTTAATCAAATTTCATGGGTTTAACAACAACATTTTTTTCATTCCACAATTCAATCAAATTTCATGGGTTTAACAATAATATTTCAATTATTCACACAATTCAATCAGATTTCATGGGATTACCAACAACATTTTCATCATTCACACAATTCTATCTAATTTCATGGGTTTAACAACAACATTTTCATTCACATAATTCTATCTAATTTCATTGGTTTAACGACAACATTTTCATCATTCACACAATTCAATCAAATTTCATGGGATTAAAACAAGATTTACATCATTCTCACAATTCAATTAAATTTCATGGGTTTAACACTAACATTTTTATGATTAACAATATTCAATCAAATTTCATGGTTTAACAACAACATTTTCATCATTTCCATAATTTAATCAAATTTCATGGGTTTACCAATAATATTTGAAATATTCACACAATTTAGTCAAATTTCATGGGTTTTACAACAACATTTTCATCATTCACACAATTTAGTCAAATTTCATGTGTTTAACACCAACATTTTATCATTCCCACAATTCAATCAAATTTCATGGGTTTCACAATATTATTACAATTATTCACACAATTCAATCAGATTTCATGGGTTTACTAACAACATTTTCATCATTCACACAATTCTATCTAATTTCATGGGTTTAACGACAACATTTTCATTCACATAATTCTATCCAATTTCATTGGTTTAACGACAACCTTTTCATCATTCACACAATTCAATCAAATTTCATGGGGTTAACACCAACATTTTTATGATTAACAATATTCAATCAAATTTCATAGGTTTAACAACAACATTTTCATCATTTCCATAATTTAATCAAATTTCATGGGTTTACCAATAATATTTGAATTATTCACACAATTTAGTCAGATTTCATGCGTTTACAAACAACATTTTCATCATTCACACAATTCTATCTAATTTCATGGGTTTAACAACAACATTTTCATTCACATAATTCTATCTAATTTCATTGGTTTAACGACAACCTTTCATCATTCACACAATTCAATCAAATTTCATGGGTTAACACCAACATTTTTATGATTAACAAAATTAAATCATATTTCATGGGTTTAACACAACATTTCATCATTTCCACAATTTAATCAAATTTCATGGGTTTACCAATATATTTTGAATTATTCACACAATTTAATCAGATTTCATGCGTTTACAACAACATTTTCATCATTCACACAATTCTATCTAATTTCATGGGTTTAACAACAACATTTCATTCACATAATTCTATCTAATTTCATTGGTTTAACGACAACCTTTTCATCATTCACACAATTCAATCAAATTGCATGGGGTTAACACCAACATTTTTATGATTACAATATTCAATCAAATTTCATGGGTTTAACAACAATAATTTCATCATTTCCACAATTTAATCAAATTTCATGGGTTTAACAAGATTTTTAATTATTCACACAATTCAATCAGATTTCATGCGTTTACAAACAACATTTTCATCATTCACACAATTCTATCTAATTTCATGGGTTTAAAAACAACATTTTCATCATTCACACAATTCTACCTAATTTCATGGGTTTAACGACAACATTTTCATCATTCACACAATTCAATCAAATTTCATGGGATTAAACAAGATTTACATCATTCTCACAATTCAATTAAATTTCATGGGTTTACACTAACATTTTTATGATTAACAATATTCAATCAAATTTCATGGGTTTAACAACAACATTTTCATCATTTCCATAATTTAATCAAATTTCATGGGTTTACCAATAATATTTGAAATATTCACACAATTTAGTCAAATTTCATGGTTTTACAACAACATTTCATCATTCACACAATTAGTCAATTTCATGTGTTAACACCAACATTTTTATCATTCCACAATTCAATCAAATTTCATGGGTTTCACAATATTATTACAATTATTCACACAATTCAATCAGATTTCATGGGTTTACTAACAACATTTTCATCATTCACACAATTCTATCTAATTTCATGGGTTTAACGACAACATTTTCATTCACATAATTCTATCCAATTTCATTGGTTTAACGACAACCTTTTCATCATTCACACAATTCAATCAAATTTCATGGGGTTAACACCAACATTTTTATGATTAACAATATTCAATCAAATTTCATAGGTTTAACAACAACATTTTCATCATTTCCACAATTTAATCAAATTTCATGGGTTTACAATAATATTTGAATTATTCACACAATTTAGTCAAATTTCATGGGTTTACCAACAACATTTTCATCATTCACACAATTCTATCTAATTTCATGGGTTAACAACAACATTTTCATTCACATAATTCTATCTAATTTCATTGGTTTAACGACAACATTTTCATCATTCACACAATTCAATCAAATTTCATGGGTTAAAACAGATTTACATCATTCTCACAATTCAATTAAATTTCATGGGTTTAACACTACATTTTTATGATTACACAATTCAATCAAATTTCATGGTTTAACAACAACATTTTCATCATTTCCATAATTTAATCAATTTCATGGTTTTACCAATAATATTTGAAATCATTCACACAATTTAGTCAAATTTCATGGGTTTTACAACAACATTTTCATCATTCACACATTTAGTCAAATTTCATGGTTTTAACACCAACATTTTATCATTCCCACAATTCAATCAAATTTCATGGGTTTCACAATATTATTACATTATTCACACAATTCAATCAGATTTCATGGGTTTAACAACAACATTTTCATCATTCACACAATTCTATCTAATTTCATGGGTTTAACAACAACATTTTCATTCACATAATTCTATCAATTTCATTGGTTTAACGACAACCTTTTCATCATTCACACAATTCAATCAAATTTCATGGGGTTAACACCAACATTTTTATGATTAACAAAATTAAATCATATTTCATGGGTTTAACAACAACATTTTCATCATTTCCACATTTAATCAAATTTCATGGTTTACCAATAATATTTGAATTATTCACACAATTCAATCAGATTTCATGCGTTTACAAACAACATTTTCATCATTCACACAATTCTATCTAATTTCATGGGTTAACAACAACATTTTCATTCACATAATTCTATCTAATTTCATTGGGTTTAACGACAACCTTTTCATCATTCACACATTCAATCAAATTGCATGGGGTTAACCAACTTTTTATGATTAACAATATTCAATCAATTTCATGGGTTTAACAACAACAATAATTTCATCATTTCCACAATTTAATCAAATTTCATCGGTTTAACAATAATATTTTAATTATTCACACAATTCAATCAGATTTCATGCGTTTACAAACAACATTTTCATCATTCACACAATCTATTTAATTTCATGGGTTTAAAAACAACATTTTCATCATTCACACAATTCTACCTAATTTCATGGGTTTAACAACAACATTTATCATTCACACAATTCAATCAAATTTCATGGGTTTAAACAACATTTACATCATTCACACAATTCAATTAATTTCATGGTTTAACACTAACATTTTTATGATTAACAATATTCTATCAAATTTCATAGGTTTAACAACAACATTTTCATCATTTCATAATTTAATCAAATTTCATGGTTTACCAATAATATTTGAAATTTCACACAATTTAGTCAATTTCATGGTTTTACACAACATTTCATCATTCACACAATTTAGTCAAATTTCATGTGTTTAACACCAACATTTTATCATTCCCACAATTCAATCAAATTTCATGGGTTTCACAATATTATTACAATTATTCACACAATTCAATCAGATTTCATGGGTTTACTAACAACATTTTCATCATTCACACAATCTATCTAATTTCATGGGTTTAACAACATTTTTATTCACATAATTCTATCCAATTTCATTGGTTTACGACAACCTTTTCATCATTCACACAATTCAATCAATTTCATGGGGTTAACACCAACATTTTTATGATTACAATATTCATCAAATTTCATGGGTTTAACAACAACATTTTCATCATTCCATAATTTAATCAAATTTCATGGTTTACCAATAATATTTGAATTATTCACACAATTCAATCAAATTTCATGGGGTTTACCAACAACATTTTCATCATTCACACAATTCTATCTAATTTCATGGGTTTAACAACAACATTTTCATTCACATAATTCTATCTAATTTCATGGTTTAACGACAACATTTTCATCATTCACACAATTCAATCAAATTTCATGGGATTAAACAAGATTTACATCATTCTCACAATTCAATTAAATTTCATGGGTTTAACACTAACATTTTTATGATTAACAATATTCAATCAAATTTCATGGGTTTAACAACAACATTTCATCATTTCCATAATTTAATCAAATTTCATGGGTTTACCAATAATATTTGAAATATTCACACAATTAGTCAAATTTCATGGTTTTACAACAACATTTTCATCATTCACACAATTTAGTCAAATTTCATGTGTTTAACCAACATTTTTATCATTCCCACAATTCAATCAAATTTCATGGGTTTCACAATATTATTACAATTATTCACACAATTCAATCAGATTTCATGGGTTTACTAACAACATTTTCATCATTCACACAATTCTATCTAATTTCATGGGTTTAACAACAACATTTTCATTCACATAATTCTATCTAATTTCATTGGTTTAACGACAACCTTTTCATCATTCACACAATTCAATCAAATTTCATGGGGTTAACACCAACATTTTTATGATTAACAAAATTAAATCAAATTTCATGGGTTTAACAACAACATTTTCATCATTTCCACAATTTAATCAAATTTCATGGGTTTACCAATAATATTTGAATTATTCACACAATTTAGTCAGATTTCATGCGTTTACAAACAACATTTTCATCATTCACACAATTCTATCTAATTTCATGGGTTTAACAACAACATTTTCATTCACATAATTCTATCTAATTTCATTGGTTTAACGACAACCTTTTCATCATTCACACAATTCAATCAAATTGCATGGGGTTAACACCAACATTTTTATGATTAACAATATTCAATCAAATTTCATGGGTTTAACAACAATATTTTCATCATTTCCACAATTTAATCAAATTTCATCGGTTTAACAATAATATTTTAATTATTCACACAATTCAATCAGATTTCATGCGTTTACAAACAACATTTTCATCATTCACACAATTCTATTAATTTCATGGGTTTAAAACAACATTTTCATCATTCACACAATTCTACCTAATTTCATGGTTTAACAACAACATTTCATCATTCACACAATTCAATCAAATTTCATGGATTAAAACAAGATTTACATCATTCTCACAATTCAATTAAATTTCATGGGTTTAACACTAACATTTTTATGATTAACATATTCAATCAAATTTCATGGGTTTAACAACAACATTTTCATCATTTCCATAATTTAATCAAATTTCATGGGTTTACCAATAATATTTGAAATATTCACACAATTTAGTCAAATTTCATGGGTTTTACAACAACATTTTCATCATTCACACAATTTAGTCAAATTTCATGTGTTTAACCCAACATTTTTATCATTCCCACAATTCAATCAAATTTCATGGGTTTCACAATATTATTACAATATTCACACAATTCAATCAGATTTCATGGGTTTACTAACAACATTTTCATCATTCACACAATTCTATCTAATTTCATGGGTTTAACGACAACATTTTCATTCACATAATTCTATCCAATTTCATTGGTTTAACGACAACCTTTTCATCATTCACACAATTCAATCAAATTTCATGGGGTTAACACCAACATTTTTATGATTAACAATATTCAATCAAATTTCATAGGTTTAACAACAACATTTTCATCATTTCCATAATTTAATCAAATTTCATGGTTTACCAATAATATTTGAATTATTCACACAATTTAGTCAATTTCATGGTTTTTCCACAACATTTTCATCATTCACACAATTTAATCAAATTTCATGGTTTAACAACAACATTTTTTTCATTCCCACAATTCAATCAAATTTCATGGGTTTAACAATAATATTTCAATTATTCACACAATTCAATCAGATTTCATGGGTTTTACCAACAACATTTTCATCATTCACACAATTCTATCTAATTTCATGGGTTTAACAACAACATTTTCATTCACATAATTCTATCTAATTTCATTGGTTTAACGACAACATTTTCATCATTCACACAATTCAATCAAATTTCATGGGTTTAAAACAAAATTTACATCTTTCCCACAATTCAATCAAATTTCATGGGGTTAACACCAACATTTTTATGATTAACAATATTCAATCAAATTTCATGGGTTTAACAACAACATTTTCATCATTTCCACAATTTAATCAAATATCATGGGTTTAGCAATAATATTTTAATTATTCACACAATTTAATCAAATTTCATGGGTTTTAACAACACATTTTAATCATTCACACAATTTAATCAAATTTCATGGGTTTAACAACAACATTTTCATCATTCCCACAATTCAATCAAATTTCATGGGTTTCACAATATTATTCAATTATTCACACAATTCAATCAGATTTCATGGGTTTACTAACAACATTTTCATCATTCACACAATTCTATCTAATTTCATGGGTTTAACGACAACATTTTCATTCACATAATTCTATCTAATTTCATTGGTTTAACGACAACCTTTTCATCATTCACACAATTCAATCAAATTTCATGGGGTTAACACCAACATTTTTATGATTAACAAAATAAATCATATTTCATGGGTTTAACAACAACATTTTCATCATTTCCACAATTTAATCAAATTTCATGGGTTTACCAATAATATTTGAATTATTCACACAATTTAGTCAGATTTCATGCGTTTACAACAACATTTTCATCATTCACACAATTCTATCTAATTTCATGGGTTTAAAACAACATTTTCATCATTCACACAATTCTATCTAATTTCATGGGTTTAACAACAACATTTTCATCATTCACACAATTCAATCAAATTTCATGGGTTAAAACAAGATTTACATCATTCTCACAATTCAATTAATTTCATGGTTTACACTAACATTTTTATGATTAACAATATTCAATCAAATTTCATGGGTTTAACAACAACATTTCATCATTTCCATAATTTAATCAATTTCATGGGTTTAACAATAATATTTGAAATATTCACACAATTTAGTCAAATTTCATGGTTTTACAACAACATTTTCATCATTCACACAATTTAGTCAAATTTCATGTGTTTAACACCAACATTTTTATCATTCCCACAATTCAATCAAATTTCATGGGTTTCACAATATTATTACAATTATTCACACAATTCAATCAGATTTCATGGGTTTACTAACAACATTTTCATCATTCACCAATTCTATCTAATTTCATGGGTTTAACGACAACATTTTCATTCACATAATTCTATCCAATTTCATTGGTTTAACGACAACCTTTTCATCATTCACACAATTCAATCAAATTTCATGGGTTAACACCAACATTTTATGATTACAATATTCAATCAAATTTCATAGGTTTAACAACAACATTTTCATCATTTCCATAATTTAATCAAATTTCATGGGTTTACCAATAATATTTGAATTATTCACACAATTTAGTCAAATTTCATGGGTTTTACCAACAACATTTTCATCATTCACACAATTTAATCAAATTTCATGGTTTAACAACAACATTTTTTTCATTCCCACAATTCAATCAATTTCATGGGTTTAACAATATATTTCAATTATTCACACAATTCAATCAGATTTCATGGGTTTTACCAACAACATTTTCATCATTCACACAATTCTATCTAATTTCATGGGTTTAACAACAACATTTTCATTCACATAATTCTATCTAATTTCATGGTTTAACGACAACATTTTCATCATTCACACAATTCAATCAAATTTCATGGGTTTAAACACAATTTACATCTTTCCACAATTCAATCAAATTTCATGGGGTTACCCAACATTTTTATGATTACAATATTCAATCAAATTTCATGGTTTAACAACACATTTTCATCATTTCCACAATTTAATCAAATTTCATGGGTTTAGCAATATATTTTAATTATTCACACAATTTAATCAATTTCATGGGTTAACACAATATTTTAATCATTCACACAATTGAATCAAATTTCATGGATTTAACAACAACATTTTCATCATTCACACAATTTAATCAAATTTCATGGGTTTAACAACAACATTTTCATCATTCCCACAATTCAATCAAATTTCATGGGTTAAACAATAATATTTGAATTCTTCACACAATTCAATCAGATTTCATGCGTTTACAAACAACATTTTCATCATTCACACAATTTAGTCAAATTTCATGGGTTTAACAACAACATTTTTATCATTCCCACAATTCAATCAATTTCATGGTTTCACAATAATATTTCAATTATTCACACAATTCAATCAGATTTCATGGGTTTACACAACAACATTTTCATCAGTCACACAATTCTATCTAATTTCATGGTTTAACAACACATTTTCATTCACATAATTCTATCTAATTTCATTGGTTTAACACAACCTTTTCATCATTCACACAATTCAATCAAATTTCATGGGGTTAACACCAACATTTTTATGATTAACAAATTAAATCAAATTTCATGGGTTTAACAACAACATTTTCATCATTTCCACAATTTAATCAAATTTCATGGGTTTACCAATAATATTTGAATTATTCACACAATTCAATCAGATTTCATGCGTTTACAAACAACATTTTCATCATTCACACAATTCTATCTAATTTCATGGTTTAACAACAACATTTTCATTCACAAAATTCTATCTAATTTCATTGGTTTAACGACAACCTTTTCATCATTCACACAATTCAATCAAATTGCATGGGGTTAACACCAACATTTTTATGATTAACAATATTCAATCAAATTTCATGGGTTTAACAACATATTTTCATCATTTCCACAATTTAATCAAATTTCATCGGTTTAACAATAATATTTTAATTATTCACACAATTCAATCAGATTTCATGCGTTTACAAACAATTTTCATCATTCACACAATTCTATCTAATTTCATGGGTTTAAAAACAACATTTTCATCATTCACACAATTCTACCTAATTTCATGGGTTTAACAACAACATTTTCATCATTCACACAATTCAATCAAATTTCATGGATTAAAACAAGATTTACATCATTCTCACAATTCAATTAAATTTCATGGGTTTAACACTAACATTTTTATGATTAACAATATTCAATCAAATTTCATGGGTTTAACAACAACATTTTCATCATTTCCATAATTAATCAAATTTCATGGGTTTACCAATAATATTTGAAATATTCACACAATTTAGTCAAATTTCATGGGTTTTACAACAACATTTTCATCATTCACACAATTTAGTCAAATTTCATGTGTTTAACACCAACATTTTTATCATTCCCACAATTCAATCAAATTTCATGGGTTTCACAATATTATTACAATTATTCACACAATTCAATCAGATTTCATGGGTTTACTAACAACATTTTCATCATTCACACAATTCTATCTAATTTCATGGGTTTAACGACAACATTTTCATTCACATAATTCTATCCAATTTCATTGGTTTAACGACAACCTTTTCATCATTCACACAATTCAATCAAATTTCATGGGGTTAACCCAACATTTTTATGATTAACAATATTCAATCAAATTTCATAGGTTTAACAACAACATTTTCATCATTTCCATAATTTAATCAAATTTCATGGGTTTACCAATAATATTTGAATTATTCACACAATTTAGTCAAATTTCATGGGTTTTACCAACAACATTTTCATCATTCACACAATTTAATCAAATTTCATGGGTTTAACAACAACATTTTTTTCATTCCCACAATTCAATCAAATTTCATGGGTTTAACAATAATATTTCAATTATTCACACAATTCAATCAGATTTCATGGGTTTTACCAACAACATTTTCATCATTCACACAATTCTATCTAATTTCATGGGTTTAACAACAACATTTTCATTCACATAATTCTATCTAATTTCATTGGTTTAACGACAACATTTTCATCATTCACACAATTCAATCAAATTTCATGGGTTTAAAACAAGATTTACATCTTTCCCACAATTCAATCAAATTTCATGGGGTTAACACCAACATTTTTATGATTAACAATATTCAATCAAATTTCATGGGTTTAACAACAACATTTTCATCATTTCCACAATTTAATCAAATTTCATGGGTTTAGCAATAATATTTTAATTATTCACACAATTTAATCAAATTTCATGGTTTTAAACAACATTTTCATCATTCACACAATTTAATCAAATTTCATGGATTTAACAACAACATTTTCATCATTCCCACAATTCAATCAAATTTCATGGGTTTCAACTATTATTACAATTATTCACACAATTCAATCAGATTTCATGGGTTTACTAACAACATTTTCATCATTCACACAATTCTATCTATTTCATGGGTTTACGACAACATTTTCATTCACATAATTCTATCTAATTTCATTGGTTTAACGACAACCTTTTCATCATTCACACAATTCAATCAAATTTCATGGGGTTAACACCAACATTTTATGATTAACAATATTAAATCATATTTCATGGTTTAACAACAACATTTTCATCATTTCCACAATTTAATCAAATTTCATGGGTTTACCAATAATATTTGATTATTCACACAATTTAGTCAATTTTCATGGGTTTACAACAACATTTTCATCATTCACACAATTCTATTTAATTTCATGGGTTTAACAACAACATTTTCATCATTCACACATTCTATCTAATTTCATGGGTTTAACAACAACTTTTCATCATTCACACAATTCAATCAAATTTCATGGGATTAAAACAAGATTTACATCATTCTCACATTCAATTAAATTTCATGGGTTTAAACCTAACATTTTTATGATTAACAATATTCAATCAAATTTCATGGGTTTAACAACAACATTTTCATCATTCCATATTTAATCAAATTTCATGGGTTTACCAATAATATTTGAAATATTCACACAATTTAGTCAAATTTCATGGGTTTTACACACATTTTCATCATTCACACAATTTAGTCAAATTTCATGGTTTAACACCAACATTTTATCATTCCCACAATTCAATCAAATTTCATGGGTTTCACAATTATTACAATTTTCACACAATTCAATCAGATTTCATGGGTTTACTAACAACATTTTCATCATTCACACAATTCTATCTAATTTCATGGGTTTAACGACAACATTTTCATTCACATAATTCTATCCAATTTCATTGGTTTAACGACAACCTTTTCATCATTCACACAATTCAATCAAATTTCATGGGTTAACACCAACATTTTTATGATTACAATATTCAATCAAATTCATGGGTTTAACAACAACATTTTCATCATTTCCATAATTTAATCAATTTCATGGGTTAACCAATAATTTTGAATTATTCACACAATTTCAATCAAATTTCATGGGGTTAACACCAACATTTTATGATTAACAAAATTAAATCAATTTCATGGGTTTAACAACAACATTTCATCATTTCCACAATTTAATCAAATTTCATGGGTTTACCAATAATATTGAATTATTCACACAATTAGTCAGATTTCATGCGTTTACAACAACATTTTCATCATTCACACAATTCTATCTAATTTCATGGGTTTAACAACAACATTTTCATTCACATAATTCAATCTAATTTCATTGGTTTAACGACAACCTTTTCATCATTCACACAATTCAATCAAATTGCATGGGGTTAACACCAACATTTTATGATTAACAATATTCAATCAAATTTCATGGGTTTAACAACAATATTTTCATCATTCCACAATTTAATCAAATTTCATCGGTTTAACAATAATATTTAATTTTCACACAATTCAATCAGATTTCATGCGTTTACAAAAACAACATTTTCATCATTCACACAATTCTATTTAATTTCATGGGTTTAAAAACAACATTTTCATCATTCACACAATTCTACTAAATTTCATGGGTTTAACAACAACATTTCATCATTCACACAATTCAATCAAATTTCATGGGATTAAACAAGATTTACATCATTCTCACAATTCAATTAAATTTCATGGGTTTAACACTAACATTTTTATGATTAACAATATTCAATCAATTTCATGGGTTAACAACAACATTTCATCATTTCCATAATTTAATCAAATTTCATGGGTTTACCAATAATATTTGAAATATTCACACAATTTAGTCAAATTTCATGGGTTTTACAACAACATTTCATCATTCACACAATTTAGTCAAATTTCATGTGTTTAACACCAACATTTTATCATTCCCACAATTCAATCAAATTTCATGGGTTTCACAATATTATTACAATTATTCACACAATTCAATCAGATTTCATGGGTTTACTAACAACATTTTCATCATTCACACAATTCTATCTAATTTCATGGGTTTAACGACAACATTTTCATTCACATAATTCTATCCAATTTCATTGGTTTAACGACAACCTTTTCATCATTCACACAATTCAATCAAATTTCATGGGGTTAACACCAACATTTTATGATTAACAATATTCAATCAAATTTCATAGGTTTAACAACAACATTTTCATCATTTCCATAATTTAATCAAATTTCATGGGTTTACCAATAATATTTGAATTATTCACACAATTTAGTCAAATTTCATGGGTTTCCAACAACATTTTCATCATTCACACAATTAATCAAATTTCATGGGTTTAACAACAACATTTTTTCATTCCCACAATTCAATCAAATTTCATGGGTTTAACAATAATATTTCAATTATTCACACAATTCAATCAGATTTCATGGGTTTTACCAACAACATTTCATCATTCACACAATTCTATCTAATTTCATGGGTTTAACAACAACATTTTCATTCACATAATTCTATCTAATTTCATTGGTTTAACGACAACATTTTCATCATTCACACAATTCAATCAAATTTCATGGGTTTAAAACAAAATTTACATCTTTCCCACAATTCAATCAAATTTCATGGGGTTAACACCAACATTTTTATGATTAACAATATTCAATCAAATTTCATGGGTTTAACAACAACATTTTCATCATTTCCACAATTTAATCAAATATCATGGGTTAGCAATAATATTTTAATTATTCACACAATTTAATCAAATTTCATGGGTTTAACAACAAATTTTAATCATTCACACAATTGAATCAAATTTCATGGATTTAACAACACACATTTCATCATTCCCACAACTCAATCAAATTCATGGGTTTCACAATATTATTACAATTATTCACACAATTCAATCAGATTTCATGGGTTACTAACAACATTTCATCATTCACACAATTCTATCTAATTTCATGGGTTTAACGACAAACATTTTCATTCACATAATTCTATCTAATTTCATTGGTTTAACGACAACCTTTTCATCATTCACACAATTCAATCAAATTTCATGGGGTTAACACCAACATTTTTATGATTAACAAAATTAAATCATATTTCATGGGTTTAACAACAACATTTTCATCATTTCCACAATTTAATCAAATTTCATGGGTTTACCAATAATATTTGAATTATTCACACAATTTAGTCAGATTTCATGCGTTTACAAACAACATTTTCATCATTCACACAATTCTATTTAATTTCATGGGTTTAAAAACAACATTTTCATCATTCACACAATTCTACCTAATTTCATGGGTTAACAACAACATTTTCATCATTCACACAATTCAATCAAATTTCATGGGATTAAAACAAGATTTACATCATTCTCACAATTCAATTAAATTTCATGGGTTAACACTAACATTTTATGATTAACAATATTCAATCAAATTTCATGGGTTTAACAACAACATTTTCATCATTTCCATAATTTAATCAAATTTCATGGGTTTACCAATAATATTTGAAATATTCACACAATTTAGTCAAATTTCATGGGTTTACAACAACATTTTCATCATTCACACATTTAGTCAAATTTCATGTGTTTAACACCAACATTTTTATCATTCCCACAATTCAATCAAATTTCATGGGTTTCACAATATTATTACAATTATTCACACAATTCAATCAGATTTCATGGGTTTTACTAACAACATTTCATCATTCACACAATTCTATCTAATTCATGGGTTTAACGACAACATTTTCATTCACATAATTCTATCCAATTTCATTGGTTTAACGACAACCTTTTCATCATTCACACAATTCAATCAAATTTCATGGGGTTAACACCAACATTTTTATGATTAACAATATTCAATCAAATTTCATAGGTTTAACAACAACATTTCATCATTTCCATAATTTAATCAAATTTCATGGGTTTACCAATAATATTTGAATTATTCACACAATTTAGTCAAATTTCATGGGTTTTCCAACAACATTTTCATCATTCACACAATTTAATCAAATTTCATGGGTTTAACAACAACATTTTTTTCATTCCCACAATTCAATCAAATTTCATGGGTTTAACAATAATATTTCAATTATTCACACAATTCAATCAGATTTCATGGGTTTTACCAACAACATTTTCATCATTCACACAATTCTATCTAATTTCATGGGTTTAACAACAACATTTTCATTCACATAATTCTATCTAATTTCATTGGTTTAACGACAACATTTTCATCATTCACACAATTCAATCAAATTTCATGGGTTTAAAACAAAATTTACATCTTTCCACAATTCAATCAAATTCATGGGGTTAACACCAACATTTATGATTAACAATATTCAATCAAATTCATGGGTTTAACAACAAACATTTTCATCATTTCCACAATTTAATCAAATATCATGGGTTTAGCAATAATATTTTAATTATTCACACAATTTAATCAAATTTCATGGGTTTAACAACAATATTTTAATCATTCACACAATTGAATCAAATTTCATGGATTTAACAACAACATTTTCATCATTCACACAATTTAATCAAATTTCATGGGTTTAATAACAACATTTCATCATTCCCACAATTCAATCAAATTTCATGGGTTTAACAATAATATTTGAATTCTTCACACAATTCAATCAGATTTCATGCGTTTACAAACAACATTTTCATCATTCACACAATTTAGTCAAATTTCATGGGTTTAACAACAACATTTTTATCATTCCCACAATTCAATCAAATTTCATGGGTTTCACAATAATATTTCAATTATTCACACAATTCAATCAGATTTCATGGGTTTACCAACAACATTTTCATCAGTCACACAATTCTATCTAATTTCATGGGTTTAACAACAACATTTTCATTCACATAATTCTATCTAATTTCATTGGTTTAACAACAACCTTTTCATCATTCACACAATTCAATCAAATTTCATGGGGTTAACACCAACATTTTTATGATTAACAAAATTAAATCATATTTCATGGGTTTAACAACAACATTTTCATCATTTCCACAATTTAATCAAATTTCATGGGTTTACCAATAATATTTGAATTATTCACACAATTTAGTCAGATTTCATGCGTTTACAAACAACATTTTCATCATTCACACAATTCTATCTAATTTCATGGGTTTAACAACAACATTTTCATTCACATAATTCAATCTAATTTCATTGGTTTAACGACAACCTTTTCATCATTCACACAATTCAATCAAATTGCATGGGGTTAACACCAACATTTTTATGATTAACAATATTCAATCAAATTTCATGGGTTTAACAACAATATTTTCATCATTTCCACAATTTAATCAAATTTCATCGGTTTAACAATAATATTTAATTATTCACACAATTCAATCAGATTTCATGCGTTTACAAACAACATTTTCATCATTCACACAATTCTATTTAATTTCATGGGTTTAAAAACAACATTTTCATCATTCACACAATTCTACCTAATTTCATGGGTTTAACAACAACATTTTCATCATTCACACAATTCAATCAAATTCATGGGATTAAAACAAGATTTACATCATTCTCACAATTCAATTAAATTTCATGGGTTTAACACTAACATTTTTATGATTAACAATATTCAATCAAATTCATAGGTTTAACAAAACATTTTCATCATTTCATAATTTAATCAAATTTCATGGGTTTACCAATAATATTTGAAATATTCACACAATTTAGTCAAATTTCATGGGTTTTACAACAACATTTTCATCATTCACACAATTTAGTCAAATTTCATGTGTTTAACACCAACATTTTTATCATTCCCACAATTCAATCAAATTTCATGGGTTTCACAATATTATTACAATTATTCACACAATTCAATCAGATTTCATGGGTTTACTAACAACATTTTCATCATTCACACAATTCTATCTAATTTCATGGGTTTAACGACAACATTTTCATTCACATAATTCTATCCAATTTCATTGGTTTAACGACAACCTTTTCATCATTCACACAATTCAATCAAATTTCATGGGGTTAACACCAACATTTTTATGATTAACAATATTCAATCAAATTCATAGGTTTAACAACAACATTTCATCATTTCCATAATTTAATCAAATTTCATGGGTTTACCAATAATATTTGAATTATTCACACAATTTAGTCAAATTTCATGGGTTTTCCAACAACATTTTCATCATTCACACAATTTAATCAAATTTCATGGGTTTAACAACAACATTTTTTTCATTCCCACAATTCAATCAAATTTCATGGGTTTAACAATAATATTTCAATTATTCACACAATTCAATCAGATTTCATGGGTTTACCAACAACATTTTCATCATTCACACAATTCTATCTAATTTCATGGGTTTAACAACAACATTTTCATTCACATAATTCTATCTAATTTCATTGGTTTAACGACAACATTTTCATCATTCACACAATTCAATCAAATTTCATGGGTTTAAAACAAAATTTACATCTTTCCCACAATTCAATCAAATTTCATGGGGTTAACACCAACATTTTTATGATTAACAATATTCAATCAAATTTCATGGGTTTAACAACAACATTTTCATCATTTCCACAATTTAATCAAATATCATGGGTTTAGCAATAATATTTTAATTATTCACACAATTTAATCAAATTTCATGGGTTTAACAACAATATTTTAATCATTCACACAATTGAATCAAATTTCATGGATTTAACAACAACATTTTCATCATTCCCACAACTCAATCAAATTTCATGGGTTTCACAATATTATTACAATTATTCACACAATTCAATCAGATTTCATGGGTTTACTAACAACATTTTCATCATTCACACAATTCTATCTAATTTCATGGGTTTAACGACAACATTTTCATTCACATAATTCTATCTAATTTCATTGGTTTAACGACAACCTTTCATCATTCACACAATTCAATCAAATTTCATGGGGTTAACACCAACATTTTATGATTAACAAAATTAAATCATATTCATGGGTTAACAACAACATTTCATCATTCCACAATTTAATCAAATTTCATGGGTTTACCAATAATATTTGAATTATTCACACAATTTAGTCAGATTTCATGCGTTTACAAACAACATTTTCATCATTCACACAATTCTATCTAATTTCATGGGTTTAACAACAACATTTCATTCACATAATTCTATCTAATTCATTGGTTTAACGACAACCTTTTCATCATTCACACAATTCAATCAAATTGCATGGGGTTAACACCAACATTTTATGATTAACAATATTCAATCAAATTTCATGGGTTTAACAACAATATTTTCATCATTCCACAATTTAATCAAATTTCATCGGTTTAACAATAATATTTTAATTATTCACACAATTCAATCAGATTTCATGCGTTACAAACAACATTTCATCATTCACACAATTCTATTTAATTTCATGGGTTTAAAAACAACATTTTCATCATTCACACAATTCTACCTAATTTCATGGGTTTAACAACAACATTTTCATCATTCACACAATTCAATCAAATTTCATGGGATTAAAACAAGATTTACATCATTCTCACAATTCAATTAAATTTCATGGGTTTAACACTAACATTTTATGATTAACAATATTCAATCAAATTCATGGTTTAACAACAACATTTTCATCATTTCCATAATTAATCAAATTTCATGGGTTTACCAATAATATTTGAAATATTCACACAATTTAGTCAAATTTCATGGGTTTTACAACAACATTTTCATCATTCACACAATTTAGTCAAATTTCATGGGTTTAACACCAACATTTTTATCATTCCCACAATTCAATCAAATTTCATGGGTTTCACAATATTATTACAATTATTCACACAATTCAATCAGATTTCATGGGTTTACTAACAACATTTTCATCATTCACACAATTCTATCTAATTTCATGGGTTTAACGACAACATTTTCATTCACATAATTCTATCCAATTTCATTGGTTTAACGACAACCTTTCATCATTCACACAATTCAATCAAATTTCATGGGGTTAACACCAACATTTTTATGATTAACAATATTCAATCAAATTTCATAGGTTTAACAACAACATTTTCATCATTCCATAATTAATCAAATTTCATGGGTTACAATAATATTGAATTATTCACACAATTAGTCAAATTTCATGGGTTTCCAACAACATTTTCATCATTCACACAATTAATCAAATTTCATGGGTTAACAACAACATTTTTTTCATTCCACAATTCAATCAAATTTCATGGGTTTAACAATAATATTTCAATTATTCACACAATTCAATCAGATTTCATGGGTTTTACCAACAACATTTTCATCATTCACACAATTCTATCTAATTTCATGGGTTTAACAACAACATTTTCATTCACATAATTCTATCTAATTTCATTGGTTTAACGACAACATTTTCATCATTCACACAATTCAATCAAATTTCATGGGTTTAAAACAAAATTTACATCTTTCCCACAATTCAATCAAATTTCATGGGGTTAACACCAACATTTTTATGATTAACAATATTCAATCAAATTTCATGGGTTTAACAACAACATTTTCATCATTTCCACAATTTAATCAAATATCATGGGTTTAGCAATAATATTTTAATTATTCACACAATTTAATCAAATTTCATGGGTTTAACAACAATATTTTAATCATTCACACAATTGAATCAAATTTCATGGATTTAACAACAACATTTTCATCATTCCCACAACTCAATCAAATTTCATGGGTTTCACAATATTATTACAATTATTCACACAATTCAATCAGATTTCATGGGTTTACTAACAACATTTTCATCATTCACACAATTCTATCTAATTTCATGGGTTTAACGACAACATTTTCATTCACATAATTCTATCTAATTTCATTGGTTTAACGACAACCTTTTCATCATTCACACAATTCAATCAAATTTCATGGGGTTAACACCAACATTTTTATGATTAACAAAATTAAATCATATTTCATGGGTTTAACAACAACATTTTCATCATTTCCACAATTTAATCAAATTTCATGGGTTTACCAATAATATTTGAATTATTCACACAATTTAGTCAGATTTCATGCGTTTACAAACAACATTTTCATCATTCACACAATTCTATCTAATTTCATGGGTTAACAACAACATTTTCATTCACATAATTCTATCTAATTTCATTGGTTTAACGACAACCTTTTCATCATTCACACAATTCAATCAAATTGCATGGGGTTAACACCAACATTTTTATGATTAACAATATTCAATCAAATTTCATGGGTTTAACAACAATATTTTCATCATTTCCACAATTTAATCAAATTCATCGGTTTAACAATAATATTTTAATTATTCACACAATTCAATCAGATTTCATGCGTTTACAAACAACATTTTCATCATTCACACAATTCTATTTAATTTCATGGGTTTAAAAACAACATTTCATCATTCACACAATTCTACCTAATTTCATGGGTTTAACAACAACATTTTCATCATTCACACAATTCAATCAAATTTCATGGGATTAAAACAAGATTTACATCATTCTCACAATTCAATTAAATTCATGGGTTTAACACTAACATTTTTATGATTAACAATATTCAATCAAATTTCATAGGTTTAACAACAACATTTTCATCATTTCCATAATTTAATCAAATTTCATGGGTTTACCAATAATATTTGAAATATTCACACAATTAGTCAAATTTCATGGGTTTTACAACAACATTTTCATCATTCACACAATTTAGTCAAATTTCATGTGTTTAACACCAACATTTTATCATTCCCACAATTCAATCAAATTTCATGGGTTTCACAATATTATTACAATTATTCACACAATTCAATCAGATTTCATGGGTTTACTAACAACATTTTCATCATTCACACAATTCTATCTAATTTCATGGGTTTAACGACAACATTTTCATTCACATAATTCTATCCAATTTCATTGGTTTAACGACAACCTTTTCATCATTCACACAATTCAATCAAATTTCATGGGGTTAACACCAACATTTTTATGATTAACAATATTCAATCAAATTTCATAGGTTTAACAACAACATTTTCATCATTTCCATAATTTAATCAAATTTCATGGGTTTACCAATAATATTTGAATTATTCACACAATTTAGTCAAATTTCATGGGTTTTCCAACAACATTTTCATCATTCACACAATTTAATCAAATTTCATGGGTTAACAACAACATTTTTTCATTCCACAATTCAATCAAATTTCATGGGTTTAACAATAATATTTCAATTATTCACACAATTCAATCAGATTTCATGGGTTTTACCAACAACATTTTCATCATTCACACAATTCTATCTAATTTCATGGGTTTAACAACAACATTTTCATTCACATAATTCTATCTAATTTCATTGGTTTAACGACAACATTTTCATCATTCACACAATTCAATCAAATTTCATGGGTTTAAAACAAAATTTACATCTTTCCCACAATTCAATCAAATTTCATGGGGTTAACACCAACATTTTTATGATTAACAATATTCAATCAAATTTCATGGGTTTAACAACAACATTTTCATCATTTCCACAATTTAATCAAATATCATGGGTTTAGCAATAATATTTTAATTATTCACACAATTTAATCAAATTTCATGGGTTTAACAACAATATTTTAATCATTCACACAATTGAATCAAATTTCATGGATTTAACAACAACATTTTCATCATTCATACAATTTAATCAAATTTCATGGGTTTAACAACAACATTTTCATCATTCCCACAATTCAATCAAATTTCATGGGTTTAACAATAATATTTCAATTATTCACACAATACAATCATATTTCACGGGTTTAAAACATGATTTACATCACTCCCACAATTCAATTAAATTTAATGGGTTTAACACTAACATTTTAATGATTAACAATATTCAATCAAATTTCATGGGATTAACAACAACAATTTCATCATTTCCACAATTTAATCAAATTTCATGGGTTTACTAATAAAATTTAAATATTCACACAATTTAGTCAAATTTCATGGGTTTTACAACAACATTTTCATCATTCACACAATTTAATCAAATTTCATGGGTTTAACAACAACATTTTTTTCATT
This sequence comes from Lathyrus oleraceus, assembly GCF_024323335.1. Lineage (NCBI taxonomy): Eukaryota > Viridiplantae > Streptophyta > Magnoliopsida > Fabales > Fabaceae > Lathyrus > Lathyrus oleraceus. The sequence goes on along the minus strand of NW_026112753.1, from coordinate 12,621 downwards.
CCCACAATTCAATCAAATTTCATGGGCTTAACAATAATATTTCAATTATTCACACAATTCAATCAGATTTCATGGGTTACCAACAACATTTTCATCATTCACACAATTCTATCTAATTTCATGGTTTAACAACAACATTTTCATTCATATAATTCTATCTAATTTCATGGTTTAACGACAACATTTTCATCATTCACACAATTCAATCAAATTTCATGGGTTTAAAACAAGATTACATCTTCCCACAATTCAATCAAATTTCATGGGGTTAACACCAACATTTTTATGATTAACAATATTCAATCAAATTTCATGGGTTTAACAACAACATTTTCATCATTTTCACAATTTAATCAAATGTCATGGATTTAACAACAACATTGTCATCATTCACACAATTTAATCATATTTTATGGGTTTAACAACAACATTTTCATCATTCCCACAATTCAATCAAATTTCATGGGTTTAACAATAATATTTCATTATTCACACAATGCAATCAAATTTCACGGGTTTAAAACATGATTTACACCATTCCCACAATTCAATTAAATTTCATGGGTTTAACACCAACATTTTTATGGTTAACAATATTCAATCAAATTTCATGGGTTTAACAACAACATTTTCATTATTTCCACAATTTAATCAAATTTCATAGGTTTAACAATAATATTTTAATTATTCACACAATTCAATCAGATTTCATGCGTTTACAAACAACATTTTCATCATTCACACAATTCTACCTAATTTCATGGGTTTAACAACAACATTTTCATCATTCACACAATTCAATCAAATTTCATGGGATTAAAACAAGATTTACATCATTCTCACAATTCAATTAAATTTCATGGGTTTAACACAAACATTTTTATGATTAACAATATTCAATCAAATTTCATGGGTTTAACAACAACATTTTCATCATTTCCATAATTTAATCATATTTCATGGGTTTACCGATAATATTTGAATTATTCACACAATTTAGTCAAATTTCATGGGTTTTACAACAACATTTTCATCATTCACACAATTTAGTCAAATTTCATGGGTTTAACAACAACATTTTTATCATTCCCACAATTCAATCAAATTTCATGGGTTTCACAATAATATTTCAATTATTCACACTATTCAATCAGATTCATGGGTTTAACAACAACAACATCATTTCACATTCCAAATTCTATCTAATTTCATGGGTTTAACAACAACATTTTCATTCACATAATTCTATCTAATTTCATTGGTTTAACGACAACCTTTTCATCATTCACACAATTCAATCAAATTTCATGGGGTTAACACCAACATTTTTATGATTAACAATATTCAATCAAATTTCATGGGTTTAACAACAACATTTTCATCATTTCCACAATTTAATCAAATTTCATGGGTTTACTAATAAAATTTGAATTATTCACACAATTTAGTCAAATTTCATGGGTTTTACAACAACATTTTCATCATTCACACATTTTAATCAAATTTCATGGGTTTAACAGCAACATTTTTTTCATTCCCACAATTCAATCAAATTTCATGGGTTTAACAATAATATTTCAATTATTCACACAATTCAATCAGATTTCATGGGTTTACCAACAACATTTTCATCATTCACACAATTCTATCTAATTTCATGGGTTTAACAACAACATTTTCATTCACATAATTCTATCTAATTTCATTGGTTTAACGACAACATTTTCATCATTCACACAATTCAATCAAATTTCATGGGTTTAAAACAAGATTTACATCTTTCCCACAATTCAATCAAATTTCATGGGTTAACACCAACATTTTTATGATTAACAATATTCATCAAATTTCATGGATTTAACAAAAACATTTTCATCATTTCCACAATTTAATCAAATGTCATGGATTTAACAGCAACATTTTCATCATTCACACAATTTAATCAAATTTTATGGGTTTAACAACAACATTTTCATCATTCCCACAATACAATCAAATTCAGGGGTTAACAATAATATTTCAATATTCACACAATGCAATCAAATTTCACGGGTTAAAACATGATTTACATCATTCCACAATTCAATTAAAATTCATGGGTTTAACACCAACATTTTATGGTTAACAATATTCAATCAAATTTCATGGGTTTAACAACAACATTTTCATTATTTCCACAATTTAATCAAATTTCATAGGTTTAACAATAATATTTTAATTATTCACACAATTCAATCAGATTTCATGCGTTTACAAACAACATTTTCGTCATTCACACAATTCTACCTAATTTCATGGGTTTAACAACAACATTTTCATCATTCACACAATTCAATCAAATTTCATGGGATTAAAACAAGATTTACATCATTCTCACAATTCAATTAAATTTCATGGGTTTAACACAACATTTTTATGATTAACAATATTCAATCAAATTCATGGGTTTAACAACAACATTTTCATCATTTCCATAATTTAATCATATTTCATGGGTTTACCGATAATATTTGAATATTCACACAATTAGTCAAATTCATGGGTTTTACAACAACATTTTCATCATTCACACAATTTAGTCAAATTTCATGGGTTTAACAACAACATTTTTATCATTCCCACAATTCAATCAAATTCATGGGTTTCACAATAATTTTCAATTATTCACACTATTCAATCAGATGTCATGGATTTAACAACAACATTTCATCATTCACACAATCTATCTATTTCATGGGTTTAACAACAAACATTTCATTCACATAATTCTATCTAATTTCATTGGTTTAACGACAACCTTTCATCATTCACACAATTCAATCAAATTTCATGGGGTTAACACCAAATTTTTATGATTAACAATATTCAATCAAATTTCATGGGTTAACAACAACATTTTCATCATTTCCACAATTTAATCAAATTTCATGGGTTTACTATAAAATTTGAATTATTCACACAATTAGTCAAATTTCATGGGTTTTACAACAACATTTTCATCATTCACACATTTAATCAAATTTCATGGGTTTAACAGCAACATTTTTTCATTCCCACAATTCAATCAAATTTCATGGGTTTAACAATAATATTTCAATTATTACACAATTCAATCAGATTTCATGGGTTTACCAACAACATTTCATCATTCACACAATTCTATCTAATTTCATGGGTTTAAGAACAACATTTTCATTCACATAATTCTATCTAATTTCATGGTTTAACGAAACATTTTCATCATTCACACAATTCAATCAAATTTCATGGGTTTAAAAACAAAGATTACATCTTTCCACAATTCAATCAAATTTCATGGGGTTAACACCAACATTTTTATGATTAACAATATTCATCAAATTTCATGGGTTTAACAACAACATTTCATCATTTCCACAATTTAATCAAATGTCATGGATTAACAACAACATTTCATCATTCACACAATTTAATCAAATTTTATGGGTTTAACAACAACATTTTCATCATTCCCACAATTCAATCAAATTTCATGGTTTAACAATAATATTTCAATTCACACAATGCAATCAAATTTCACGGGTTTAAAACATGATTTACATCATTCCCACAATTCAATTAAATTTCATGGGTTTAACACCAACATTTTTATGGTTAACAATATTCAATCAAATTTCATGGGTTTAACAACAACATTTTCATTATTTCCACAATTTAATCAAATTTCATAGGTTTAACAATAATATTTTAATTATTCCCACAATTCAATCAGATTTCACGGGTTTAAATGATTACATCATCATTCCACAATTCAATTAAATTCATGGGTTTAACACAAACATTTTTATGGTTAACAATATTCAATCAAATTTCATGGGTTTAACAACAACATTTTCATTATTTCCACAATTTAATCAATTTTCATAGGTTTAACAATAATATTTCAATTATTCACACAATGCAATCAAATTTCACGGGTTAAAAACATGATTTACATCATTCCCCAAATTCAATCAAATTCATGGGTTTAACACCAACATTTTATGGTTAAAAATATTCAATCAAATTTCATGGGTTTAACAACAACATTTCATTATTTCCACAATTTAATCAAATTTAGGTTAACAATAATATTTTAATTATTCACACAATTCAATCATATTCATGCGTTTACAAACAACATTTTCATCATTCACACAATTCTACCAATTTCATGGGTTTAATAACAAACATTTTCATCATTCACACAATTCAATCAAATTTCATGGGATTAACAAGATTTACATCATTCTCACAATTCAATTAAATTTCATGGGTTTAACACAACATTTTATGATTAACAATATTCAATCAAATTTCATGGGTTTAACAACAACATTTTCATCATTTCCATAATTTAATCATATTCATGGGTTTACCGATAATATTTGAATTATTCACACAATTAGTCAAAATTCATGGGTTTTACAACAACATTTTCATCATTCACACATTTAGTCAAATTTCAGGGGTTTAACAAAACATTTATTCATTCCTCAATTCAATCAAATTTCATGGGTTTCACAATAATATTTCAATTATTCACACTATTCAATCAGATTTCATGGGTTTACCAACAACATTTTCATCATTCACACAATTCTATCTAATTTCATGGGTTTAACAACAACATTTTCATTCACATAATTCTATCTAATTTCATTGGTTTAACGACAACCTTTTCATCATTCACACAATTCAATCAAATTTCATGGGGTTAACACCAACATTTTTATGATTAACAATATTCAATCAAATTTCATGGGTTTAACAACAACATTTTCATCATTTCCACAATTTAATCAAATTTCATGGGTTTACTATTAAAATTTGAATTATTCACACAATTTAGTCAAATTTCATGGGTTTTACAACAACATTTTCATCATTCACACATTTTAATCAAATTTCATGGGTTTAACAACAACATTTTTTCATTCCCACAATTCAATCAAATTTCATGGGTTAACAATAATATTTCAATTATTCACACAATTCAATCAGATTTCATGGGTTTACCAACAACATTTTCATCATTCACACAATTCTATCTAATTTCATGGGTTTAACAACAACATTTTCATTCACATAATTCTATCTAATTTCATTGGTTAACGACAAAATTTTCATCATTCACACAATTCAATCAAATTTCATGGGTTTAAAACAAGATTTACATCTTTCCCACAATTCAATCAAATTTCATGGGGTTAACACCAACATTTTTATGATTAACAATATTCATCAAATTCATGGATTTAACAACAACATTCATTCATTCATTTCACAATTTAATCAAATGTCATGGATTTAACAGCAACATTTTCATCTTTCACACAATTTAATCAAATTTTATGGGTTTAACAACAACATTTTCATCATTCCCACAATTCAATCAAATTTCATGGGTTTAACAATAATATTTCATTTATTCACACAATGCAATCAAATTTCACGGGTTTAGGACATGATTTACATCATTCCCACAATTCAATAATTTCATGGGTTTAACACCAAACATTTTATGGTTAACAATATTCAATCAAATTTCAGGTTTAACAACAACATTTTCATTATTTCCACAATTTAATCAAATTTCATAGGTTTAACAATAATATTTTAATTATTCACACAATTCAATCAGATTTCATGCGTTTACAAACAACATTTTCGTCATTCACACAATTCTACCTAATTTCATGGGTTTAACAACAACATTTTCATCATTCACACAATTCAATCAAATTTCATGGGATTAAAAGAAGATTACATCATTCTCACAATTCAATTAATTTCATGGGTTTAACACTAACATTTTTATGATTAACAATATTCAATCAAATTTCATAGGTTTAACAACAACATTTTCATCATTTCCATAATTCAATCAAATTTCATGGGTTTAACAACAACATTTTCATCATTTCCATAATTTAATCATATTTCATGGGTTTACCGATAATATTTGAATTATTCACACAATTTAGTCAAATTTCATGGGTTTTACAACAACATTTTCATCATTCACACAATTTAGTCAAATTTCATTGGTTTAACAACAAACATTTTATCATCCCACAATTCAATCAAATTTCATGGGTTTCACAATAATATTTCAATTATTCACACTATTCAATCAGATTTCATGGGTTTACAACAACATTTCATCATTCACACAATCTATCTAATTTCATGGGTTTAACAACAACATTTTCATTCACATAATTCTATCTAATTTCATTGTTTAACGACAACCTTTTCATCATTCACACAATTCAATCAAATTTCATGGGGTTAACACCAACATTTTTATGATTAACAATATTCAATCAAATTCATGGGTTTAACAACAACATTTCATCATTCCACAATTAATCAAATTTCATGGGTTACTATTAAAATTGAATTATTCACACAATTTAGTCAAATTCAGGGTTTTACAACAACATTTTCATCATTCACACATTTTAATCAAATTTCATGGGTTTAACAACAACATTTTTTCATTCCCACAATTCAATCAAATTTCATGGGTTTAACAATAATATTTCAATTATTCACACAATTCAATCAGATTTCATGGGTTTACAACAACATTTCATCATTCACACAATTCTATCTAATTTCATGGGTTTAACAACAACATTTTCATTCACATAATTCTATCTAATTTCATTGGTTTAACGACAACATTTTCATCATTCACACAATTCAATCAAATTTCATGGGTTTAAAACAAGATTTACATCTTTCCCACAATTCAATCAAATTTCATGGGGTTAACACCAACATTTTTATGATTAACAATATTCATCAAATTTCATGGATTTAACAACAACATTTTCATCATTTCCACAATTTAATCAAATGTCATGGATTTAACAGCAACATTTTCATCTTTCACACAATTTAATCAAATTTTATGGGTTTAACAACAACATTTTCATCATTCCCACAATTCAATCAAATTTCATGGGTTTAACAATAATATTTCATTTATTCACACAATGCAATCAAATTTCACGGGTTTAAGACATGATTTACATCATTCCCACAATTCAATTAAATTTCATGGGTTTAACACCAACATTTTTATGGTTAACAATATTCAATCAAATTTCATGGGTTTAACAACAACATTTTCATTATTTCCACAATTTAATCAAATTTCATAGGTTTAACAATAATATTTTAATTATTCACACAATTCAATCAGATTTCATGCGTTTACAAACAACATTTTCGTCATTCACACAATTCTACCTAATTTCATGGGTTTAACAACAACATTTTCATCATTCACACAATTCAATCAAATTTCATGGGATTAAAACAAGATTTACATCATTCTCACAATTCAATTAAATTTCATGGGTTTAACACAAACATTTTTATGATTAACAATATTCAATCTAATTTCATGGGTTTAACAACAACATTTTCATCATTTCCATAATTTAATCATATTTCATGGGTTTACCGATAATATTTGAATTATTCACACAATTTAGTCAAATTTCATGGGTTTTACAACAACATTTTCATCATTCACACAATTTAGTCAAATTTCATGGGTTTAACAACAACATTTTTATCATTCCCACAATTCAATCAAATTTCATGGGTTTCACAATAATATTTCAATTATTCACACTATTCAATCAGATTTCATGGGTTTACCAACAACACTTTCATCATTCACACAATTCTATCTAATTCATGGGTTTAACAACAACATTTTCATTCACATAATTCTATCTAATTTCATTGGTTTAACGACAACTTTCATCATTCACACAATTCAATCAAATTTCATGGGGTTAACACCAACATTTTATGATTAACAATATTCAATCAAATTTCATGGGGTTAACAAAAACATTTCATCATTTCCACAATTTAATCAATTTCATGGGTTTACTAATAAAAATGAATTATTCACACACATTTAGTCAAATTTCATGGGTTTACAACAACATTTTCATCATTCACACATTTTAATCAAATTCATGGGGTTAACAGCAACATTTTTTTCATTCACACAATTCAATCAAATTTCATGGGTTTAACAATAATATTTCAATTATTCACACAATTCAATCAGATTCATGGGTTTACCAACAACATTTTCATCATTCACACAATTCTATCTATTTCATGGGGTTAACAACAACATTTTCATTCACATAATTCTATCTAATTTCATTGGTTTTAACGAACATTTTCATCATTCACACAATTCAATCAAATTTCATGGGTTTAAAACAAGATTTACATCTTTCCCACAATTCAATCAAATTTCATGGGGTTAACACCAACATTTTTATGATTAACAATATTCATCAAATTTCATGGATTTAACAACAACATTTTCATCATTTCCACAATTTAATCAAATGTCATGGATTTAACAGCAACATTTTCATCATTCACACAATTTAATCAAATTTTATGGGTTTAACAACAACATTTCATCATTCCCAAACAATCAAATTTCATGGGTTTAACAATAATATTTCAATTCACACAATGCAATCAAATTTCACGGGTTTAAAACATGATTTACATCATTCCCACAATTCAATTAAATTTCATGGGTTTAACACCAACATTTTTATGGTTAACAATATTCAATCAAATTTCATGGGTTTAACAACAACATTTTCATAATTTCCACAATTTAATCAAATTTCATAGGTTTAACAATAATATTTTAATTATTCACACAATTCAATCAGATTTCATGCGTTTACAAACAACATTTTCATCATTCACACAATTCTACCTAATTTCATGGGTTTAACAACAACATTTTCATCATTCACATAATTCAATCAAATTTCATGGGATTAAAACAAGATTTACATCATTCTCACAATTCAATTAAATTTCATGGGTTTAACACTAACATTTTTATGATTAACAATATTCAATCAAATTTCATGGGTTTAACAAAAACATTTTCATCATTTCCATAATTTAATCAAATTTCATGAGTTTACCAATAATATTTGAATTCTTCACACAATTCAATCAGATTTCATGCGTTTACAAACAACATTTTCATCATTCACACAATTTAGTCAAATTTCATGGGTTTAACAACAACATTTTTATCATTCCCACAATTCAATCAAATTTCATGGGTTTCACAATAATATTCAATTATTCACACAATTCAATCAGATTTCATGGTTTACCAACAACATTTTCATCAGTCACACATTCTATCTAATTTCATGGGTTTAACAACAACATTTTCATTCACATAATTCTATCTAATTCATTGGTTTAACGACAACCTTTCATCATTCACACAATTCAATCAATTTCATTGTGGTTAACACCAACATTTTTGATTAACAAAATTAAATCAAATTCATGGGTTAACAACAACATTTTCATCATTTCCACAATTTAATCAAATTTCATGGGTTTACCAATAATACTTGAATTATTCACACAATTCAATCAGATTTCATGCGTTTACAAACAACATTTTCATCATTCAACAATTCTATCTAATTTCATGGGTTTAACAACAACATTTTCATTCACATAATTCTATCTAATTTCATTAGTTTAACGACAACTTTTCATCATTCACACAATTCAATCAAATTGCATGGGGTTAACACCAACATTTTTATGATTAACAATATTCAATCAAATTTCATGGGTTTAACAACAATATTTCATCATTTCCACAATTTAATCAAATTTCATCGGTTTGACAATAATATTTTAATTATTCACACAATTCAATCAGATTTCATGCGTTTACAAACAACATTTTCATCATTCACACAATTCTATCTAATTTCATGGGTTTAAAAACAACATTTTCTCATTCACACAATTCTAACTAATTTCATGGGTTAACCAACATTTCATCATTCACACAATTCAATCAAATTTCATGGGATTAAAACAAGGTTTACATCATTCTCACAATTCAATTAAATTCATGGGTTAACACTAACATTTTTATGATTAACAATATTCAATCAAATTTCATGGGTTTAACAACAAAATTTCATCATTTCCATAATTTAATCAAATTTCATGGGTTTACCAATAATATTTGAAATATTCACACAATTTAGTCAAATTTCATGGGTTTACAAAACATTTTCATCATTCACAATTTAGTCAAATTTCATGTGTTAACACCAACATTTTTATCATTCCCACAATTCAATCAAATTTCATGGGTTTCACAATATTATTACAATTATTCACACAATTCAATCAGATTTCATGGGTTTACTAACAACATTTTCATCATTCACACAATTCTATTAATTTCATGGGTTTAACGACAACATTTTCATTCACATAATTCTATCTAATTTCATTGGTTTAACGACAACCTTTTCATCATTCACACAATTCAATCAAATTCATGGGGTTAACACCAACATTTTATGATTAACAAAATTAAATCAAATTTCATGGGTTTAACAACAGCATTTCATCATTTCCACAATTTAATCAAATTTCAGGGTTTACCAATAATACTGAATTATTCACACAATTCAATCAGATTTCATGCGTTTACAAACAACATTTTCATCATTCACACAATTCTATCTAATTTCAGGGTTTAACAACAACATTTTCATTCACATAATTCAATCTAATTCATGGTTTAACGAAAACCTTTTCATCATTCACACAATCAATCAAATTGCATGGGGTTAACACCAACATTTTTATGATAACAATATTCAATCAAATTTCATGGGTTTAACAACAATATTTCATCATTTCCACAATTTAATCAAATTTCATCGGTTTAACAATAATATTTTAATTATTCACACAATTCAATCAGATTTCATGCGTTTACAAACATCATTTTCATCATTCACACAATTCTATCTAATTTCATGGGTTTAAAAACAACATTTTCATCATTCACACAATTCTACCTAATTTCATGGGTTTAACAACAACATTTTCATCATTCACACAATTCAATCAAATTTCATGGGATTAAAACAAGATTTACATCATTCTCACAATTCAATTAAATTCATGGGTTTAACACTAACATTTTTATGATTAACAATATCAATCAAATTTCATGGGTTTAACAACAACATTTTCATCATTTCCATAATTTAATCAAATTTCATGGGTTTACCAATAATATTTGAAATATTCACACAATTTAATCAAAATTTCATGGGTTTTACAACAACATTTTCATCATTCACACAATTTAGTCAAATTTCATGTGTTTAACACAAACATTTTATCTTCCCACAATTCAATCAAATTCATGGGTTTCACAATATTATTACAATTATTCACACAATTCAATCAGATTTCATGAGTTTACTAACAACATTTTCATCATTCACACAATTCTATCTAATTTATGGGTTTAACGACAACATTTTCATTCACATAATTCTATCTAATTTCATTGGTTTAACGACAACCTTTTCATCATTCACACATTCAATCAAATTCATGGGGTTAACACCAACATTTTATGATTAACAATATTCAATCAAATTTCATGGGTTTAACAACAACATTTTCATCATTTCCATAATTTAATCAAATTTCATGGGTTTCCCAATAATATTTGAATTATTCACACAATTTAGTCAAATTTCATGGGTTTTACAACAACATTTTCATCATTCACACAATTTAATCAAATTTCATGGGTTTAACAACAACATTTTCATCATTCACACAATTTAATCAAATTTCATGGGTTTAACAACAACATTTTTTTCATTCCCACAATTCAATCAAATTTCATGGGTTAACAATAATATTTCAATATTCACACAATTCAATCAGATTTCATGGGTTTACCAACAAAATTTTCATCATTCACACAATCTATCTAATTTCATGGGATTAACAACAACATTTTCATTCACATAATTCTATCTAATTTCATGGTTTAACGACAACATTTCATCATTCACACAATTCAATCAAATTTCATGGGTTTAAAAACAAGATTACATCTTTCCCACAATTCAATCAAATTTCATGGGGTTAACACCAACATTTTATGATTAACAATATTCAATCAAATTTCATGGGTTTAACAACAACATTTTCATCATTTCCACAATTTATTCAAATATCATGGGTTTAGCAATAATATTTAATTTTCACACAATTAATCAAATTTCATGGGTTTAACAACAATATTTTATCATTCACACAATTGAATCAAATTTCATGGATTTAACAACAACATTTCATCATTCATACAATTTAATCAAATTCATGGGTTTAACAACAACATTTTCATCATTCCACAATTCAATCAAATTTCATGGGTTTAACAATAATATTTCAATTATTCACACAATACAATCAAATTTCACGGGTTTAAAACATGATTTACATCACTCCCACAATTCAATTAAATTTAATGGGTTTAACACCAACATTTTAATGATTAAACATATTCAATCAAATTTCATGGGATTAACAACAACAATTTCATCATTTCCACAATTTAATCAAATTTCATGGGTTTACTAATAAAATTTAAATTATTCACACAATTCAATCAAATTTCATGGGGTTAACACCAACATTTTTATGATTAACAAAATTAAA